>NC_031776.1:28204970-28230027 GCF_001522545.3 Parus major
GGAGTTACAAATGCACTGCAGTTCACACGTGTGTGTGCAGAAACAGAGAGCATCCCCACGGGGGACAAGGACCTCTCTCTCTCTGGGTGCCACGCAGACGGGGGGAGACGGTACAAGGTGCAAGTGAGCAAAGATACAAGGTGCGAGAGTGGAGAGCGGTCACCGACAGTGCGACAGCCTGTGTTGTGGCATTCTGCTGCTACTCCTCATCCCATCGATTAACACCCAGCGCTCAGGAAAACATCCCGGGGAAGTGCTTATCCCTGAACAGGAGTGGCTGCAGCCGCTTCCATTAGGAATATATACATATAGAGCGAGGCGCATATATACCAGTTCCATGCTTTTTAAGGCGAAGGTGCAACACCCCGCGGCTGCGGTCCGTGCCCCGCAGCGCTGCCGGAGCGCGGGTCCTCGCCGCCCGCAAGCGGTGACACGGCGGGAGGGGGCCGGGGAGAGCGCGGAGAGCCCCGGCAGCGGCCAGCCCCGGCCACGGGGACAGCGGGGACAGTGGGGACCGCGGGGACAGTGGGGACAGTGGGGACAGCGGGGACAGTGGGGACAGCGGGGACCCGCGTCCCGCCGGCTGCGGGCGCACGGCAAAGCGGGCGCCGGGGGGAGGCACCGGGAAGGGGAGCGAGAGGAGGGGAGAACACAGACGGTAACGCAGAGCACCGAGGCGGGTCTGGGGGACAAGCCGCCTTCCGGAGCGGCGTTCGCAGGGCCCGGGGCGGCGGCAGCGGAGCGGCCCTTACCTCTGCCGGGCTGCAGCGGGGCGGCCAGGAGGAGGAGGCGGAGGAGGAGGAACGGGGGGGGCCGGCGGGAGCAGCTGCCCGGGGGCGGCGGGACGGGACGGGGCGGTGTGCGGGTCGCCCTGCCCGTGCTCCCTGTGTCCGTGTGTCCGTGCGTGTGTCTGTCCCGCTCCCGAGGGTGCGCTGCCGCCTCCCCGCCCCGCGCAGGGAGGCGTAGCCCCGAACGCTGCGGAGCGGGAACCGCGGCACGGCCGGGCCCACGCACACGGGACACGGACACGGACAGCACAGGCTGCCTCTGCACGTGTGCCCCACGGACAGGCACAGCCGGACACGCACGGCGTGCCCAGACACACGGACACGGACACGCACGCAGATGTACCCACAGGCACACGAGGAATGCGCGCCCTCCTCTCCCGCTCGCAGCGGGGCTTGCACTCATTCCCCACGGGTCACTGCCTGCTCTTACGTGGCGTTTTTCCTGCTTCAGGGATTTTCTCTGTGCAAACAGACTGTGTTCATTTACCCAAGGGCGCTTTGAGCCAGGGCACCCGGGCAGCGCTGCGCTCGCTGTCTGCCGGCTTTTTGGCACGGTCCACGCCCCCACCGCCTGGGACATCAACACTTCGGATCGAAAGGAAGCATCGGGTTTATGATCGTGTTTGCGTTGCTGGAGAGCTCTCTGTATTCTTCTGCTTTTTAAATAAATCAAAGATCATCTCTAGAGCTGATCATTGATTTTAAAAGCAAGTAACAGGTAACTCAACCATCACTTGCAGACCTTCATGACAGACACCCTCATGTCTACTAGATCTTACATCAGATTTTGCTTAAAACACAAATGTTGTGTTGCTGTTCTCAGACAGAAGTGATTAACTGTAATGCCACCTGCCAAAATTTCCCCTTACCTGCATTGATTTCCAATGCTGCTTTCACAAACCTTGCTGATTTCTTCAACCTCTTCATACACCAGGAGAAATCAGGTTTGGGTTTAAAGTGACTATTTGTTGTTTTAGGAAATACACACCGACAAAAGTTGTAACATTTTAACTGTCCCAGTGCAGCTAAATCAAACCAAGTCCTGGTGTTCCTTTAGGGGCATCACAACTTGCCCCCTGATTGCAACCAGCGCAAAAATATCACTAAATACCTCATCAACACTTCTGCAATGGTAGGAGTGTGGTATGGGGGACAGGCGGTAACCTACAAGCTGCCCTCGAGCTGTTGGCTGTGCGTGGAGAATAGGACAGCATCAGGTCTCCCTGTTACCCCAAAACCACAATAAGGTGCATGCTGTTCCCATTTTTTAATAATAAAATTAATATTGGCCTTTTTGGGACTGACCTGGGCATGCAAGATGTGGTGTGTGGGGACTTCAAAGCAGGTTGTTCCTCTGTGGAATATTTTTAATATTCCTGTGGGGGAAAAAAAAAAAAAAAGAAAGTGAAATGCAGATCCCACACTTGCAAGAGATAAAGTATCAAATATATGCTCATATATAAAATATGAGCATTGCTGCCCAGAGAAGCCTTGTGTAGACGTAGAAGTCCTTTCTTTGATCTACTGGCCATGCCCAAGTACCCAAAGACACAACTACAACTGTAAATATCCGTGGACAGACTCATGTTTGGGAGCTTTAAACCATTCCTGGCAGTAGGAGCAGGGAGATGCTCAACTCTGGTCCCTGTGTCCTGCCATGCTGCCCCGGGAGCACTGGATGAAGGAGCAGATGCACAGGGGCAAGTGGTGAATGAGCAAGGGGGAAAAAGGAAAAGCAGAGCCTTGGGGTAAAGAAACTACTTGGAGGGAAGGAAACCACCTTCTGAGACCCAACTGTGGCATCTCAAGGAGCAGAGAAGAGGGTTTGAGGAAGCAGGCAGTACTTTCAGAAGGAATGTATTTCAGCAGGACAAGAGCCAGGCGAGGCGTAGGAGCTCCCCAGTCACTGGCTATATTTAGCTGGGCTCAGCTGAGGCTGGGCTCTCTCTTTCTGCAGGCGCCTGTGGCACTGGGACAAGCACCTGGTGCTTGCCATGCTCAGGCTGTTCCCATCCCACAGGCCCCATGAGAAACCCCCACGAGAAGGGGGAAGGTCAGAAGCTGCTACTATGCACTTTCTGAGCGGTAAAATGTTGTTGATGCTCGACATCTGCTATCAGTCATCATGTTTTTCAAGCCAAACCCTTTGAAGGTCCTGCAGAGTCACAGGCGGTTTATCTCATCCCAGTATAACACCACTGACCAACAGACCACAGTGTGATGTGTATGGGGAAAGACCCCTGGAGCCATAGGGAAGTGCTGTGGCTTCCCTGATGAGAAGAGTGTTAATACCCTTCTCTGAAGCTGGTGCTGTTCTCTTGCCCCACATGCAGCAGCAAAAGGTAATTGTACTAATGGCCAAGTGAGCAGCTGTAACATGGAGGGGGAATTGGTGGTAAACGAGGTGGGCAGCTCAGTTCCAGAGAAAGCAGGCAGCCTTGTGTCCCTGAGGTTGGCTATGGACCACAAAATGAGGCATGAGCAGAGGCAATGTGTGGCCTGAAATGAGATCCACAGAGAAGGTGTTGGTATAAACCCCTCCTGCTTGGAGTGACAATGTGTCCTGGCTGTTTCCTGGAGTCAGGGATGGGGTGGCAGTAGACACCCTGAAGAAGGATTGCCTTCATATATGAAACCAGACAATCCCTTGATCTTCCTCCTGGGATTCCCTTGTTCTGAATAAGAGCTTGAGAAAAAAAGCTTTTCATGCCCATGTCTCAGCAAGATTATTATGTAGTCAGTAGGTGAGTTTGAGGCAGCACCAAGATTTTGGAAAGAGAATGGCAAAAAGGGCTCTGTCTTCTGGGTATTGTGAGAGGATGACCTACAACAAAATCTGCCTTGATCTCCAGGAACAGCCATCACTACAGCCTGGCTCTTTTCTCTCTTGACTATTGTGTCTCCTATCTACAAAATGCCATTCTTGAGGATCACCTAGTTCATGAGACTGAGATCCCTCAGGTTCCTTCAAATCTGCCACAGGGGCCCTTGGACTTGGGTTTTCACTATCCTTGCACAGTTTTGCTGTTACAGAGAGAGGAAAATCCCTGTCTGGAAAGGCCTGATCTTTATGTTCACTTTCTTATCACTTACACTTTAACCTGTGGCTAAAGCAGGACATAAACCCAGGGTATCTGACCTGGGCATTTGAAAGTGATGTAATTATAAGTTGATTCTGACTCCAGCAGATTCTTTGGCTCTTTTATCATCAGCTAAAGCAAATAAAATCCTTTATCTGAGATATTCCAGGTGCTCTACAGATATGTTTTCATTGTCATATCTTCCTTAGAGCAGAAAGGGTGGATAAAAGCATCTGAGTCACATCTAGATATCTGCCGTGGCACTAAAGAGGTTCTGGATTGTCAGTGGTGATTCCTTCTTCTCTCTGCACCAGTCTGAGCTGCTCCCAGGCCTTTAGACAAAGCCACAGCCCCTTTCAGAGTGAACCTCTATCTCTGCCTTAGGGTTTCACAAAATACAGCCAGTCTCCAGCAACAAAATCCTGGGGCATCTCTGACTTTCTCCCATTTCTATCTAGACTCTGTGGCATAAGTTTAGGTGTGCTACTTCCTAGCAGCTCCAGCTGGAAGAAATATCATGTCTGGATGTAATTCATTACAGCCACATTATTGAGTATAACTCATCCATCCACCATATTTGCAGTAAGTTCAGGATCCCAGGCACAGCTCTCTAGTGTGCAAGGAAAACCAGCTAAGACATCTAAGATTGTCTATTTCCAGAAGTCAGATGGCTGGATGGGGAATCCAGGTGCAGCCTGGTTTTGGGCACCATTGGTGCAGGTCCTGAACATCCCCCAGTCCTTTGGTCCCAGCAACTCTCCATACAACATGGGAGGACCAAACTGGAACTCAGACGGTGAAAAAACTGGACTGATTTATGGTTTTAATAAAAAGGAGTTTTAGGAGAGCTAGGGTCAAACTGGGGTGTAGGATCAGGGATGTGAAATAAAAGGCAAGCTCATTTGAACTTTGGAAGCCTCCACCATGTTACAAACAGTTCTTGTACTACAAAAACACTTATTTTTCCTTTCCAGGTCCTCACCATGCTGTTTGCTGGTTCCTCCTGGCTGTGCCACGATGGGAAATACGAGAGGAGAGACTTAAGTTGTGGGCATGCAGCTTTGCCATCCCCACACTGCTTCCTCCCACAGACCAGGCTGCTGGGGTTTTCACTACCATGGAAAAAGTTTGTCTCCTTCTTTTTCCAAGGAAGCTATAAAAAAAAAAAAATACAATTCACACAAAATGCTTGTTAGTAATAGGCAACTACCACATGCCAAAAATTACAACCATAAATTTAATCCAGTTTTTATTCTCTGGCTAAAGATGCAGCACATGTTGCTGCTGCCTGCTATAAAAATAGATATTTTTACCATCTAAGGACCAACCTCTGTTCTCAGATACTCAGGAGCAATACTACTCCCAAACAACTCCTGACCTGCTGAAGAGAGCATTACAACACTTCTGGGAAGCAGAGAACAGCACCTAAAGTGGTTTTGCCAAGTTTTGACTAATAGATGAAAAAAAGGCAGAGTTCAGAATAAATCTCTGAGCCAGCCCATACCTGAAGCTGCTGGGCTGAAAAGTGAGGGAAGTACAAGAGGGAGGCTTTCCTCATGCCTCTATGGTACATAAAGTTGAGACAAGGATGCTGAAGCCAGCCCAAACCTGGCCAAGTTTTGGTGTGCCTGCAGCCCCTGGAGCAGGCTGGGAGGCACTGGGCTGCCTGCGAGGCTGTTCACAGGAGGGGCTCACTGATGTGCTGAACTCAAAAGGAGGATGGATATCTCCAGTCAGGATCCATCCCAAAAAATATGCCCCAATCCCCAGAGTTAAGTAATGCACCGTCAGAAGGACGGGCGTGGGGATGTACAAGGCTGGGACACAGGAGAGGGTTAAAAATGAGCAGCTCCGTGGAAACCTGTCTGTATCTGTTAATGGTTAGCCCCAAGGAAAGCGTGCTCATGAAAAGGTTTTGCCTTATCCTGCAACTGCAAAGTCCCAGCTCCATCTTGTGGCCAGGGGCTCTGCTCGGTGGCAGAGAGGAGCGAGAGGAGCCCGAAGGTCCGTCCTCACCACCCTGCACTGCGAGTTGAAAAACACTCTGTGTCCCTGCACATCTTGCCTCACATGAACTGGTCCCACTTTGGTTAGCACTCCGGGAGAGCCGCAAGAGCCGGGAGTAAATGCTGGATGCATCTGGCAGGGGGTTTCTCATAAACGGAGAGCCCAAAGAGATTCCCTTTGTACGCCTGGATGTAGGGGAAGCATCATTAAATACGATTTTAAAGGTCAGTAGGTAGAGCCAGCTAGGCTTGGCTCCATTCAAATCTCTGGCAAAATTCCCACTGAATGGACTAAAAGCTCCAGGCCTAAGCACCTTGGTGAGCTCTGGAGGTACAAACGAGTTTCCAAGGAATTCACCTGGATCTGTGCAGTTTAGACCTCACAATGTCCTGTGCAGCTTTTTCAAATCACAGCTGACACCTGGCTATTTAATCACTATCTGAAATAAATCACCAGACTCTGGTTTTTTGCTTATTTTTCTGGCAAGTGGGTTTTGCCCAGCATGAGCTTGCCACAGAATCTGTTCACACCAATCTTGGAAGGACAAAGCAGTTGAGAAATGCTAAAGAGCCTACAAGGAAAGACCTTGCTTTGAAAAGAATAATAAGGTACTGTTACACATGTGCAACACAAGCCCTGTTTCATTTATAGGAATGATATACAGACCCAGGTCCACAATTCCTCCCCAGAGACCCCTATTCCCATTAATGTCAGCACAAGTTAGGCACTGAAATACCTGCCTGCATTTGACCCCTGTTTCTCACCAATTTAGACATTCCTCTGCTTGAGTGGGGATTAGGAACCTTAGCACTATAATGACCTCTTGAATTCATTGACTGTTCCAGATATGAAACATTTATTCTTTTAACTTTTGGCTGATTTACCCTATAAAAGATCTCTATGGATGAAAAAAACTTGAGAGAAAGCCCTTTTTTTCCCCCCCAAAGTCTCATTTATGCAGCAGACTTTCTTTCCCTGGCTACATCTGGACATCTATGGCTACAGGAAAAGCAGAGAATCCCTAATGTTTAACCAGGCTCATGTCTTTTAGCATGGAACAGGCAGCAGTGCCACCAGTGAGGGTCAAGGGGAGTTCTCTCAGGAGGGCTGGGGGCCTTCCTTGCCCTCCCACCCACCAAGATGTGATGGATGTTACTGTTGGAAGATGCTAATATCAGCTTTGAAAATTGGCTGCCAAACAATGACCAAACAGGGAAACCAGCTGGGACAAATGGCCCTCAGAGTGCTACCAATGGTATTAAAGCCTCAGCACAGGGGAAAAAAAAATCCAGAAAAAACAAAACAAAAAAAACCCCAAAGGAAGAAAATGCTTGGTTGCCATAGAGGCCCACTAAAAACAATGTTGGTTCCTTCCACAGCCCTCTCTGGGGTCCTTCACAACATTTTTTTTTCTCAGTATCCTGTTTTCCTTTTCCCCCTTTATCTGACCCTGCAAGTCTCCCAGTTCCCCTGGGGAAATCTCTGCCATGTTTGGGCCACCTCTTGGGCAGATGTTTCCTCTCTGTTCCCCTCGATGTCACCCACCGTAGGGGGTTCTCTGGGGGACCCTGCCTGGGGTTTGGAGACACTGTCCAGGGGATTGGGAGCAGTGAGAAGCAGGTGAAGCATAGCTCCTTTAGAAGATGTTTTGCTTCCACCAGGAGGGGGAGAGTGGGAGCTGTTGGTCTCAGTTTGCTTCTCTGGGAGAGGAGACTTTGCTCTCTGGAGGCTGCTCTTTGGAGCCTGTCTGTGAAAGGCAGCACCTTCCAGACTCAAAAGCAGGAAGCATTTTTTCAGTTATCTGCTTGTGAAATTTTCCCTTTGTTTCTTTTATGAGGCTGTTTTTACACAAACATCAGAGCCCCATGTGCAGCACCTTACCCTGCCTCTGTTTTATGAACAGCATGGGCATAATTAGGGCATATAAGATCCTATGTACATATGCCACAGGCATCACCTTTCAGCCCATGCTGCTGTTGAATAAAGCAAGTCAGTGCATTCAGAAGCTGAGAGATGTCCCTCTGGTCCAGGATGTCCATCCAGACCCAGACTCTGCTCCAGCAAGTGCAACAGGACAGACTGTCTTGGGGGCCCAGCTTCTTTTACAGCCCCTTCCTCCAGCACTCCATCTTTCACATCTTTTTATTAGGAAGTACATCTCTCAAGGATGCATTTGCATCTCTGAATTTGCCTAATCTCTTTTTGAACCTGCAGATACAGCATCCACAGCATCCTGTGACAGCAAGTTCACCAACTGTGCCTGCAGGTTTTTTCTGTCTGCTTTGCACTGAGCCTCGCACTGTGTACCCCCAGATTCTGGTGGGTGTTTGGCTGCCACTCTGAGTCAGAGGCTCTGCAAACCCATCAGTGATGGCTCAGTGCAGCTCAGTGAGTCTGCAGGGTGTGATGTGCTGACTGTGCCTGGCAGCACAGCTGGGCACCACAGCCCCCCACTCCTGCACCTCTGGGTTCTGCTGCTCCTTTGGGTCCCCAGGATCAGTGCCTGGTCCCAGTCACTTTAACAACCACTTTGTCTATTTGACCTCATCCCTCCTCTTACCTCCATGAAAATGACTTCACTTACTTTTCCTTTACTCCTGTTAGCTCTTTACTCTGTGTTGCCCTTCTCCTCCCAGTTGCTCCAGCTCTTCCATCTGATCCACTGCAGACTGGCAGACATGAGGGGCTGCCCAACAGCTTCAGCTGTAAAAGCAGCCACAAAGTTACCACTGACTTCCTCTGCTACATCATCATCCCCATCTGCTGCTCCTACACCCTTGTCGTCAGCATTCCCACTGATTTCCTAGCTGCCTTTGTGGCTTTGGTATATTTAAAGAGCCTTTTATCAGCAGCTAGAGCATCCTTGGCAAGGAAATTTACAGATCTTATTTTTAGCCCTGTATCTTTCCTGTTTAATTTTGACCTGACATGTTTTATGGGTTTCTTTCTTCTTCCACCACTTTTGGCTTTTAGTCTTGGGTTTGGGGATTTTTTTATTTTTATTTTTTTTTGACAAGTTGCTATAAAAATCAGTGTTTTCTGCTCACACCCCAAAATGTGGGAGAGGTCAATGTAATGCTGCTGGGAACCCTTAGTAAGCAAATCTACTCTTCCCCCCCACCCTCAACACCAGACACATGGCTTTGAAACAGAGAGCATTACTGGGCTAAAACTAAAAGGGTGAAGGATGGGAAATGTGGGTAAAACAGCAATTGATGACTTTGCAGCTGCCAAACTTGACAAATGACAGTCCTCTCACAGGAGTGACAGATAAGGCAGCGCTAGGCTTGCCTTGCTGTAGATTGTGGGTTATTAAACTACAAATTACCAGCAGGATCCTCTGTCTCTGGGTTGTACCAAGGTCAGTCACCTTCCTGAGTCTAGGATGAAGCTGAGGTGGTCCCAGCCAAACCAGCTAGGAACAGTCATGTTCACCAGAACACCTGCCTGAATCCCTTCAACCCTCACCTGGGTTTCCCCAAACACTCATACCAGGAGTTTCTGTTTTGAAGGCATTCCTACAGAGGAGGTGAAAACTTCTTGCTAGAGGAGAGGCTCGTTTTCCCTCACCCCTGTCCCTGCTGTTGGAAGGAGTGCTGTCATTCACCTTGCAAACAGCCAGCCATCAAACTCATGGTGAACAAGAAGTGAAGAGTCAAGCCCCTTGGTCTGCAGTGGTGTCTTACCTTCATTGTTCACTTTTCCATGTTTATGCCTCCAGCCTGGCACATGGCATGAAGGACCTGTATAAAAACAGTCTCCTAAAAGAAGCAATGGGCAGCTTCCTCCAACAAGCAGCCAAAATAAAAGCAAAGTGCTTCCTGCCTTCAGGCCTGAAAGGTGCTGTTTTCACATGTGCAAGTTTGGATGCTGAGCATTGCTGGGGAATGTGTGGATGCAAGGTTTAGCTCTCAGTTTTGAGGCTGGTTTCAGCTGTAAGCAGTGCTGACAGCAGCAGGACTGATCACCCCACCCATTGCATTCCTCAGGTGCAGCTCCTCTAAGGCAGCTGCCCAGACCCAGGTTCTTACCCCACTGCCATCCACAGCACCTACCATGTCCCTCCCCTCCCACCCCACATTGCTTGAATATGCTTGGGTATATCTAAATAAACATAGAATGGCAGATGGCTGAAGCTATGCCAATATTCCCAAGCAAGTATGTGTTGAAATCAAGTAAACCTTTGTCCCAGCTCCTTTAGCACTGTTCAGCACACCCTGTCATGCCAAGCAATTACACTCTGCAGAGTGACTTTTGGTCTAGGATAAAAGCTGGTGGCAGGCTTGAGGGGCAGCTTCCTCCCACCTCCTCTGTAGGTCATGCACCAGCAGGACACTCTGCAGCTCAAGGGAGAGGATGGATGGGAGAACCCAGAACACAAAATGGGTTGTGGCAGATCCCTGGAGCCTCCCAGCCTGCCTGCAGGCATGTCCACTGACAGTGAGCACCCAACTCAGCTCCTGGCCTATGCCTACTTGGATTTTGAAGGATGGGCAGCTGAAACAAAGTATGAGTCAAGAGGCAGCAGTCATAAAACCCAACAAAGAGCTATTTTCCATGATGACATTTCCCAGAATAGTCACACATTGCTAACAAACAAACAGAAGTGCAATATCTGGGAGTTTGCCCCTTTCACTACAGAACTCCAGCCCAGATAAAAGAACTGTAGCAGCCTTTGAAATGCTAAAAAAAAGCAGGCTCACAGTGGTATCTGATAGCCCCTCCCCAGCACAGGCTAAATGAGAACTGGTTGCAGTTGCAGATATTAGCTTTGAATTAGAGCAACAAAAATTCCTATGCAGTGAAACAGTGCAAACACCTGACTATTTTTGCTGCTTTTATTACCAGTGATAGCACACCCTCAATAAAGTTTTACTGCATTAAAATTTCTTGTTCAGCATCCAGCTGCAATTCCAACCTCTCTTGCTTTTGCAAAAGAATAGGAGATAACACTTAAAAGCATTTCCACGTTCCTCTGAAGCAGGTTACTGTTACATGTATTTTATGAATGGAGCCAGGCAATTTGCCTCAGTGAAAGACCACAATGACCATTCCAGTGGGCTGTTACTGATGATATAGGAAAACCTTTTTTATTCAGCTCTGTGTAAGCCAAAGTTTCGGTCTCCTATACAAAGACTGGGAGGAGGAGGTGTCCAAGCAAAAGTAGCCAGCTGGATGAAGCTGAGCTTCATGACTTTTGGCCAGTTTTTGCCTTTATCCCATCCATTTTCAAGTGTCTCAGCACATGCAGAGTGGAGTCTTGCATGGGGTTAACAGAGTGCTGCAGATGGCAGAACTTTTTCCTGCTGCTAAAAAGTCAGAGAAAAGGGGGAAAGAAAAAGACTGAGCAGGAGGATTAGAAGCTGGGAGCACCTAGGTTATTGTGGAGACACACAAGGCTCCGAGAAAAAGAAGGAGGCAGCAGGCATGGGGTGGGGCAGGGGGCACACATTAAATTGTTGGGAGAAGGAGCTCATGCTGCTTGCAGGGCTTTTCCAGCTGGAGGAAGAATGGGTCTCTGCCTCTTTTGATAAGTGTAGCCACCTTTGTGCCTTGCTTTGCTCCTCATGGGACTGCACTATCAGAGGAAAAGTCAAGAAAATAAGACTAAATCCCTCCCCATCCTTTGAAGAAGGTATCATGACTAGTTAAATCCAGCTAGCCCTGCTCCCATGCTGAGTGTGCAGACATGCACACAGATGGTGGGGTTGGCTGAGGCCACCAGAACCTGGTCTCCTACACACCCTGCCAATGGCAGACACTCTGCAGCCAGGGGACAGCAGCAAAGGGGACAGGAGTGAGCTGGAAGAAAGAAACAATGAAACCTCAGAAAAACAACAGAGAGAAAATGGCACCTTTTCTCACCAGGCTGCTTCTGAGAAAGCAGGATCTGCCTTCTTTTGCTACAGAAGCCACGTGAGAAGGATCAGGACTATTTAGGTTCCAGCTTTCAGTCGCTTAAGTGGTGAGTGGGGGCTGGTTTTGATCATGGAGAGACTGGAAAGAAGCACCTGCATGGACAGCCTGGTAATCTCTGCAGCCACCTACAGTGCTCTCTGCCACTGACCCCCAAACTTGTCCTTTAAGCTGAAGGACACTTCATCTGGGCCATTAACAGCTGCCATCAGACAAAGCTTGTCCAGCATTTTCAAAGGAGATCCAGCTGCAGTAACCACCCAGTTCCCACCAAAAGCAACCACTGAATATTGGTGCCAGTCTCACAACAATAAACATTTTAACTTCATTAATAATAACATTTCTGAACTTCTGAGTGAAGGGAACTGATGTAATTAGTCTGTGCACACTTGTGTCTAAACTCTGCACAAATTTTAACATAAAATAGTCTGGAATTTAAAAAAAACCACTTAAATCGCTGGGAGGAACATAAGAAAGCCTTGGTACTGAGAAAAAATAATGTTTAATAGGAAAAGTTAATCTGCATATATAAAAATCAAAACACAAAATACAACAGAATTAAATGGTGCTTTAAATGATTGTAGCCTATAAATATATGTACATATGTGTGCATACAAGTATTTTATATAACTATAATATTAATGCCAGTCAACAGATAATGCACACTCAGTAAAATACAGTAAAATATAAATCCTTTTACAGACAGATTTAACGACTGTTTTTAAGAAAATTTAAGAAAACCCAAACACCAAGCTTATTATCATTCAAAAATAAAGACTGCAAAATCAAAAAAAAAAAAAAAAAATTGCTAACACTTTCCACAGGAGCTAAAAATGTAAAATCAATGCAGTTTTGCAAGATGAAGAAGAATAGTATTTGTTTGAAGACATCATATCTTGCCATTGTATTGGGAAGGAAAGCTGTGGAAAAGGTCAGACAAGTGCCATTGTGTCACACAACCCATGTCAGCAGAGATATGAACAGAATGCTTTCAGATGGGAAATATTGGCAGGTTGGGGATGGTGAAAAAACCTGTATCTAATATAGTAAAGTGAAACAGGTCAGGTTCTCATGAAAAACAGTTTTCATCTGCCCAAAGCTGTAGTTCAAATTAAGTGAGCACAAATCCAAGTGAAGCTCTGTAGTGATGTTTTTCAGCATCACATATATTGCCTGGACCATCTTCCAGAAATGAAAACCAGCAGGGTTAAAATCCTGGTATTTTGTGTACACTCACTCTCTTGCCAATGGGTTGGCCTCATTGCAGAAGTTGAATGTTTATTAGAACACATTAGTTCTTTTAAAAGAAGTCCTCTTCTTCTCCCTACTCTCTAACATTTTTCCCTTATTTCAAAGTTGTCCATAATCACTTTCAAGCATGAATCTTCCTCTAGAAAATCTTGAGAGAATCTGGGGTTTAAGATGGTGTTGTCTTCTCTGCTGAAGTAATTGCATTGGTGAGAGGCTGTGAAACTCTTTGCTCTGACCAAGTGTTGTGGTGGTCGTCCATCCTTCTACTGCTCTGGTCACTCAATATTTGCTCTGCGTCCTAAAGCCCCTAGGCTCCTGTGATGCTTCGTACTACAGAGAATTGTCAGACAAGAAAAGAAATAAGGACTCACAAAAATCATCAAGTCCAGTATTTGCATGAATGGCAATAGAGGGTTTGACCCCACAACCTTGGTGTTATTAACCCAAACTGAACTAATCTCAAGCCTCTGCTTCCTCCATGCCCCCCTTACAGAATTCAAGGATAAAACAGGCTTCTTTCTTTTTTAGAACATGCCTTCCATGTAGTGACACACCTCTGCTGACCAGGCTCCCCTGGGCCACAGCAGTACCAAAACTGTTCAATATTTTTCATGGCACTTCACACCTTTCCCCTCTGCAATGCTGCAGCAGCTGCAGATGCTCTTGCTGTGAACGAGGCAGCATCAGCCAGGTGGGAGGACACAACCCCCTGGCCATCAGTCCCAGCTTAAGCTGACTGTGAATCTTGCATGAGCCTGCAGCTGGGAGGTGCCACTGCAATCCCTGTTGGCTCTACAGCAGCCTAAAAGAAGCTCAGGTGGGAGCAGCCTGTGATGCTTGCAGGCACACCTGTGCTGAGGGGTGAGTTTGGCCAGTGCAGACAAATATCCTATGACCAGCAGACCACTGGGCAGCCGAGCTCTTGCTTTGACCCTTGCTGTTCACATATCCCTCCTGTGGCTCAAGGATGACTACTGGGGCTTAGAAAGGTCTTTATGAGTGCTGATCTCTGCATTGAGGAAAATTTTTGTATTAAGACAATTTTTTTCATCTGCAGCTACAGTTGTTTGGGTGCTTTTGTACTACTTTGGCTTTCTAGACCAAGGGAGGATGTGCAGAGGGGAGCTTAGGTTCCAGCAGTGTCTGTAGCCCACAATACTACTGTTCCTATTCCATTCCTACAGGACTATGTGAAATACTTACCAAATCATCATAATCCCTCTCTGGAAAATTGTCTCTATTTGTGGAACGCATGTCATAGGGGTTGTTTGGCTGATATCCTGGGTTTGTGTGGCCAGAAGTGGTCTGGACCCTGGGGAACAAGCTTGGTCTCTCATCAGAAGTATTCTTGTCGGAATACCCTGGCTTTATCAGGCTCTTCTTCTCTGGATTTTGTTTGTGCTTTGCTCTTCAGAGGAGATGAAAGAACAAAAGAGATTTTAAAAGACTATTTAGTGTGCCTTACTTATTAAGTCCAACTAAGTGGTTTGTCCACTCCCACCTTATTTTGAATAGTCAGTCCCATTCTGAGGCATGAAACACATTTTTGAAGCATACCTAGTGCAAAACCCTTATTATGAGCACACAACAATGCAGTTTCTATTCAACTGTAAGAAATATTCTTACCTGACTGAAATAATAGAGACTGCTATCACTAAAATCAGGACAACGGCTCCCAGCACTGTGCCCACTATTATAAGGATGAGTTCACTATCTGGGGAGAAAAAAAACAGCAAAGAAGAAATGTGCCAATTAATAACTCTCAGTGAAAAGGGAAGGGAAGGGATTTATTTCCAGGCTCCTGGTGCTTACAACATTTTGTGGACACAGGAAGATGTAAATTAAGGATCTGCAATAAAGACCATCTTTTATGGATAGCTATTTTGACCCCAGCTCTTGTTCCTAATGCTATGCACTGAATGGTTTTACACACAGCTATAGGTGAGGGACAGGAACAGCTGGGAGGATTGTAGGGATTGTTTAAGCTAGTACTGATGCTAAATTGTGTAGTTAGGTGTCAAATAGGATCTTCTCATTTCCTAGGTACATAAGGCTACAGAAAAATTTCACTTTTTTTCCCTAACATTTTCCCTCTATAAATGCAGAATGGTGGCACCCCTAAAGTCTGCTACTTTTTTGTTAGCTCAGACAGATTAAGCATCACTAGGTATTTTTCAAGATTATAATTAAAAATTGGAAGTTCTTATACTTACTGTCGCTGCAATCTTCCCCAGCATAGCCCACGGGACAGCTACAGGAGAGAAAAAAGAAAAAGGGGGAAGAAAGAAAAGATGATCTTTAGGGTCCCTTTTAATCCCAACCATTCTATGATCACAAAACAATAGCATATTTCCCCCTTTTGTCAGCAATTTCTCCACAAAGTGTGTTCATTACAGGTTTCCTCTTTAACCCTCTCTTACTGTTAAATCATTTACTTTCATTAGAGTGAAACAGTCTGAGATTTTCAGAGTGATTGGTGATCTCAGCACTCAGTTTCAGGCTCTCAGTCTGAAAAATGTTAAAAGGACCTGTTTTTCTAAAGAACTGAACTCTGCACATCTGAGCCACTTGGAATTGCCATGCAATGACTTTAACAAAAGCCTCAGTATAAGGTCTATAAGGACTGACAACTCTATCTTCTTCCCATAGTAGTTTCTTACATTTAAAATATATTGATTTTATGGTAAGAAATGTTCAATTTGCAGCAGTAATAACTACAAAAAGAGATGAATTAATGGATATGGGGAGTGAGTCTCTGTCTATCCACCAGAGCAGAGCACAACCAGTCACTCACTCAGCCTCACCAGCCAACACCACCGTTCTGTTCTGATCCTGAGCTGACAGAAATAATTTCAGAGAGAAAACCAAGCAGGAATAACATGGGTCTGAAAGTTGTCTGGAAACAGTCCCCACTGATACCAGTGCAAACATTCCAGGGGCTGGAGGCACGTCGTGCTCTAATGCCTGTTGCTTACTAAACACCCCAGCACAGCAGTTCCCATGGCTCAGCCACGCTGTTGGGGTAGTTTGTGTGCTGAATTACTTTTTCCCTGGCTCACGGGTGACCTTGTGTCTCCTTGCCTTTCCTCCGAGGTGCTATGAGGGCACACAAAAGGCTAAGGCCAAGGAGTCACAGCTTGTGACACCACCTGCTGTCCATCCCCCTGGGGCACCCCTCTGACCCCCTGGTGTCCTGGGCTGCAGCTGACCCTGTGACAGATGTTCTTCTCCCCTACCTTCACCCACAACACAGGAGCGTGACAAGAAGCTGAATACTCACGCCACACAGTCTCCAGTCCTGTTTTTATAGTTAGCCATACATTTACATTTTGGAACCCCTTCTTCTTTTACACAGTACTTGTGTGATGCTGCAGAACAGTTTTCACTGCAAACTGTATTTTCAGGGAGAAAAACATCAGTGAATTGCAGATAGAAGATTTTTTTTTTGCTCTGGGAACACACACACACCACCCTCTCTCCTGTGCTTTAAAACATCAGAAGGCCTTTTTTAGGACTGACACTATGTAAAACAAAAACTGAAATATAAAATCACAAAATTAGAAGTAAAGAGGCTGTGTTTAAAACCATCCAACTTCATCAAAGAGGAAGTCTGGCTAGGCTGCATCTTCCATAGGCAAGCAATGGCCTGAAGTTAGATCTCACAGTAGATGATTTGTATGGCAAGATGTATCCGTTTTAGACAGGCATGGGACCACGAAGGCCTACACTGGATCACATCTCACTGGGATTTTTTGTAGCCAGCTCTCATAATTTTATCATGGATTTTTGAATTATTTGTTGTAAATCTTACATCTTAGACTTTTTTTTAACTTCTGTAGTGTGAAAAATTTAGTTTCCATAAGAAAAAAATAAAGTATTTTGAAGGAAATTAGGTACATCACAGGGCTTTGGAGGGTAGGTAAAATATAAAAAGCACTCACTAAAAGACTCAAAACAAGAAAGTAAATAAAGCCCTATCAACAGTTCCCAAAAGTGACAGAAATCATTCTTCTCACAAAAGCCTGTCTAAATCCAGGTAATGCTAAATCATTTAGAATTATTAACAAGGGACAGAGCCTTAACAGACCATTGTAGTGGATCATGAGAATTCCAATTCTGTCAGCTGCCTTAAAGTAACATGTAGAATTTATTCCCAAAATATGTCCTAGCAGAGAAGGCTGTGAGTATAGAATTCAATTTTTTCCGTCCTTTACCTGCTTAGCTTTCAGTTTTTACCAGGATCTTAACAATACATTTAAGGACTTGCCTACTCACTGATTTCAGTGATGATTTTATTGAGTTTTAATAATTTATTCTGCTGGGATAAAATTATAGATTTGTTCAAAGTGAAACATGAGGATGTGTTTCTACAGCTTTCTTCACAGGATGCACATTCTCTGATTTTTAGAGCTCAGCACATTTGCCCAGCACCCTTCTCAAAAAGGGACTGAGACAGGAAATAAGCAGGTCAGCCTTTCAGGGATAGATAAAGCAGCAAGGTTCTTACCTGAGCAGGAACGATCATCCCATATTGTCTTTGCTAAACCAGGTTTGCACTTGCATTCTGGAAACATTGCCTCTTGACAATCTGTGGTTCTATTATCACATTCATAAACAGAACAGTATTCTGCAACTTTAAAAGAGAAACAGGGAGCAAACCTGAATACCATTTCATAGAAAGCAGTGCACTTACCCAGTAAATCATAAACCAATTATTTAGTAATTCTAAATAAAAAAATTATAAATCCTTTTCTTGGGACATTAATATTGCAGGCTTTTGGACCTGCTCTTTTTTTCCTCCTTGCTCTTTACCAGTTAAGTTCCTGTTTTTGTGACATCTTCTGACCTTCTGTTTCTCAGCCTCCTACAACTACCTCCATACCTTCCTCCAGTCTACAAAAAGGGACATTCTTCCCCTAAGTTCATATTCTGAAAACTGACTTTCTGACTCACCTTAAGAAAAAAAACATACAGAGAAACACCATAACTATTCTTCTAGTTTTCTCCACAACTGAACTGTGAGACCCAGATCCCACAGAGTTCTAGAGGGATATAAACATTTATGGGCACGCAGCTCATTCCATGAGCAGCATTAGTGTCCTGTTTGCCCAGAGTGTTGCTCTTTAGATCCACGTCCTTGTGCTGGGAATGGTTTAAAGGCCTCAGTGCATGGCATGCTGTAGAGGGATGTGACTGCACTGCTGCCTTGGGAGCTCTCAGTTTCCTCCTCATGGCTGAGGATACAGTCACCTTCAGAGACCAAACTCAGGCTTTAAACCATGAAATGGACTTTTAATTATTAGCTATTCCCTTTAAGAAAGCTCATTTCAAAATAGGAACTTATATTTTTTTAAAAAATTTAAAAAGAAAAAAAAATCCTTATTTTAATTGGAAACTATTTCTCCCAGTATTACACTTTTAATAATGCAAGACTTTACTGGTTAAGATCAACAAATCCCTTAGCTCAGTAGCTATTTGGTGAGGCCTCATTTCAATTACCATGGCTTATTATGGGAGAAGCGTAAAGAGAGTTTCATCCTATTTTGCCAGTAAAATACTGGCTTATTCTCAGAAGCACAATATGTATCTGTATTTATTTTATCCTGATTTTTCCACTTCCTAACACTCAGCAGGTTAAAACACCATGCCGTTATTTACCAGGGAATAAATATTTTCTTTTTCTTCTTTACACTGGAAGTAGGCAGCTGTAATAAGACAAAAGAGCCTAGCACTGAATGGTTGAACCTTCAAAATTACCCATGATTGAACATTCAGCTCCTTAAAATCAACAGGGCTTATGATTTGATGGGCTCCTATGCCCACAGAAATCTTCCAACCAGGTTTTAAGGACCTCTGTTTCTGCTGATTAATTACTTCCCTAGCAAGGAGTTACATACCATCATAGGAGTAGACATAGGGCATGTTTCCATTTTTTATTGCATCTTGTATTATAGCATTAATTGTGGTTGCATTTTCAGTTGTGTCCCATGTGAACAGGTTTGTCACTGTTACATACAGACCAGAATTTCTGCTTTCTCTTGAATCTCTGCAAAGGACAGATAGTACCATTTTAAAGTTTCACGTATTCCATGTGGATAGCAAGCTAGATGCAAAGATGAGAGAAAATTTCTGCCAAATCTCCCTCTCTCCCCAGCTTCTTTCTTCCCATAGTGTAGGTGGTTGCCAAGAGACCTGAAAACAAGTAAGTCTTGCCCAGGAACACATTAATAGCCATCTTTCCAGTAGGTCCAGGTGTAAATAGGTAGCTGCTGGATTTAAGACTAACAACATTGCTCCTTTGTGTGCTGTTGATACACAACTGACATTTTCTGACTGGGTTAACCTCAAGCCAGCTGCAGTGTGGAGAACCTCATCTGTTAGAACGTAACTTTTGGATGATGCTTCCATCAGCCTGTGGTGTCATCCAGGATGATGTGGAGAGCCCACCCTGAAGCGTAGTGAAGGTAATTTAGGGTATGACCACAATGAATGCAGAAGGGTCTGTTTGTGATGTAGAGGTATCTGTGCAGACTACACCCTGTCTGGGTTGGGTTCTGCTCACAGCAAGCTCCCTGCCGTGAGGTGGGGAGCAGCAGTGACTTCCCTGTTCTCCAGCTAAACCTCATGCTGCCAGGATATGCACACAAACATCCTTAAGTGGCAGATTGCTGAGGTTCCTTGAGGTGTTACTGTGTCCCACCTCACAACTGCTCTGCTGGAGGGTACTGCCCACACAGCTCTGTTAGAACAACAATCTGTTTAGCTGCTTAATCCCTGGGGTGCACTCAAAAAAGGGCTGGCACTGTGTGCTAGCATGCCAGGTTTTGCTTGATGGGGGTCAGGAAACACAGAGAAGCTGGCAGAGCTCTGGGGACAGTAACCTGTAACTGATGGGGATGGGAGGAGAGGGACATCTCACAGGGTCTGCCTAGACCAGCAAGGGACCTATGCCCACAGATACAGTCACCACAACCCATTCAGCAGCATCTTTGCTCAACCTGCCACCAGGAGACACCAACAAATGCACAATAAAATGCATTTTCTATACCTCCTGTAACAGGGTGGGTTTTTTTTAAAATGAAGTGAGACTCCAGGCTGGGTAGCTCACCCAGAGGTCACAGAAACATCAGAGTTAACTGTTAGAATTTCAGACATGCCAGATATCACAGGGACTGTTAGTTACAGCACAGTGCTGTATCCTACATGGTGCTAGAAGCAGGACATCAGCCAGCCCATTTCACAGACATATTGGGGTAAAAATGGGGCCAGCATCCGCCCTTTACAGGGAAGCATTCTAAACTGGACTCATCCCATATCTTTTACTGAACTGAGTACTTCATGGGAAACAGATTAAAATGAGGTGTGTGGAAGTATATCCTGTGCAAAAAGAAAAAAGAACTGAGAAACTTACTGAATTTTCACGATGACGGTTTGCATATAGCCTTTCACATTATGTTGTAAGGCCCTCCTGAACTATAAAAGAGAAAGAAATTTGAGTTCAAGGCAAGCAGAAACATGGACCAAAATCACATGAACCACTGAGGCTTCAGCAGTAAAACTTTAATACAGAATATGCTACCATAAGCACAAAGTAATGTGATGTGTTAAATCCACCAGGCAAGGTACTGCAGAAGAGCAACAGTGGGGTGGTGCTGAAGAGTATGGAAGGACACAGAATATGGGAGGGCAGTGGAGGGATGGAGAATGAAAGTCAGACATTGCATTAGTGTTAACTGTCTGATAGTTACAGACACCCCTTTGCAAACTCATGGCTTAGGAGGGAGTCTCCACAGCAGAAACCTATGTACAGGTAGGGGGAAGAGGGAGAAGTCAACCTCCTCACAGATGGCACGTGTCCCTGAGAGGCAGTGCAGTGGGATTATCAGGGGTTGTTCCTGTGGGAAGGAGCACTCATGAAAGCACTGGGAGCTGAACAGGATCAGGAGAAAAGTCACTGCTCTCCCTCATCCCATGTGAAGCAGGGAACAACCAGTGGAGGCAGCTGCCTTCGACTCCCACACGAGCAGGAGGCACCGTGACAAGAGAATAAGATATCTAATTCAACTGAAATGGAAGATAAACTATCCATCTTACAGTGCAATAAAATTCAGATTTGATGCTGTTTTATGCAAACTCTATGCTATTTTCACTTTTGCCTTCTATTATGTATCTATTTTAGTCCTACATATGATGTTCTTCTGTAGCCATACTATGCAAAGATGCTGGACAAAAAAAATTGAGAAAATATTTTTTAACATTCTGAAGGAACAACTTTTTGTCACTTTCAGATACAACATTCATAGTAAACAATAGAATAAACTGCAGAAATTGATAACTATTTTTGATGATTCCTGATTTACATCTGGTGAATATTTTTAATCAGATATTTGGTAGAATTGCATATCTATTCTTCCTTATTGCCAGAAAGAGAAATAAGCAAATCCACTTGTTTCAACATGGCAGTATAAATTAAACTGATCATCTTTTTTCTCCAGGAAATCTATTACCAGATTTCATGTATAATCATAGAATGATAAAAAATGTGCAGTATCCATTTCACTAATAACATTAAAATATTGACAGACTTATGGAAGAGGCTTATTATTTGGTATTTAGACACAATTGGACAGCCATTCAGAAGAGTTTGTGCTGTGTGGAGTCAATATTTTTCTTTAAAAAAATTAAAATTGTTAATTTTTACTCATATCACTGAGTATTATTGAGCCTTCAGCAAACAGCAGAGATCAAAAACTCAATAGCCTGGAAAACTTCACTCATCCCCACTGTTTCTGGAGAGGAAATGGTGAAAGATGCAGAGCAATTTATGTGAGAACTCCCCAGAATAGAAGTGGTACTAAAAATGCAGATACTACTTTAGGGCATCCCTTCACTCCAGCACGAGCCATGCATGTGCTCATCTGAGGGCAAAGTTCAAGTCTTTTATAAATAGTTCTAAACTAATGTGAAGCATTCCTTGAAAGAAGCAGATTTCTTGTAGACTGGAACTTTTCCAGGCCCCACATTGAAGAAAGTGTGTTTCCTCTCTGTCTGCATGACATCCAGTATAGCATTAAATATATGGTCAGGAAAGCCATTGTCACTCACAAATGCTGATACATTGTTGAACAACTTTTCGTATTCCGTGGAAGTTACATTGTGAAGATTATCACTGTAAAGCTCTCTCACTGCAATGGTCGCTGGGTATACTTTCCCTGGAATGACAACAGAGTGGGTAAATTAGAAAGCACTCAACAAAGTCCAGTTTCACCTTAGAGTTCTCACCTTAGTCCTCAGGGATGGGGAAATACAATGCAGAAAATAAATCAGTGCTGTTTTTCAGATACAGGAGGGATCAGTAGAGGACAAATCAATTCAGTCACAATGGGGGATGTACTTTGGCTGCCAGGGAAGAAGGCAGGATCCTGGGCCTGACCAATCTGTCCTCATTATGAAATTGAGTAACATTAAAATGTCAGCATGGCCTGAAAATAAAAGACTCTATGCAAGGTGTTACATATATTAAGGACTCTGAATTTGCAGCTATTAAGCAGCTAATGTGGTTCACCGTGGTTTACAGAGAAAGTAGTTCAGAATAGACCTGCTTCTTTAGTCTCACAAATAAATTTGAGAATCCTGCTTGCTGATCCTTAAATAACAAGCCCTATTTTCTCACATGCTTGGCCTTCAGAAGCATTTCAGAGACGCATTTCAACAGGACTCTGATGAGCGTTTAGCAGCGGGGGAAAATCAATCTGGTTGTTCACAGATCTTCATAAGTTCGGTCCTTTCTAAATCATTGCCATTAATATTGATGTCAGGTTTACACATGCACTTTCTTCCTGCTTCTCACTCATTTTAATCTCCTGCATCCCTGACAGAGAATTCACCTTCTTTTCCTAGAACATTAACCTCTTTGGCTGCCACTCTTTTGTGAGATAGCAATCTAGGTCATTGTAGGAGTGGCTGTCTGCAAAGCAAGAAATCACTCAGCAGTCACTTTCCCAGACTGATTGTGTTTTCAATTATAACATGAAAACAAGTTATATGGGAAGGAAAATTCACCTGAGCAGGTAACTAAAAGCATTTATGTCCTTCTGCAACTCACCTCCGTAACAGTTCTTATCGCTGTAGTAGAATCCATATTGGCATTGACAGGTATAATTGCTTTTTAAGGAAATGCATGTAGCCAAACTTATTCCACAAGGATGTTCACTGCAGAAGTCCACTAATACCAAGATGAAAGATATTGACATTAGCGTTTCTGTGAATTTCTGCAATAGCCAGTTTATATATAAAGCAATTCATATATAAAGCAATTAATATATTGCATATTATATATACTTCTACTGAAGAAATCTACCAGGTATGTTTTAGAGACTACAGATGCGATTGCAGAGCATACAGCTATATCTTGCTTGTTTAATGTATAGTAATGTATAGTAATATGTTTTCCCTACACAGCCCAGCAGGATACCACAGTGAGGACGTGGGTTATGTCTGAAATTTATTATCTGTCATATTGAGCATTCACAGTTCAGCTCTACTTACTACAACTAAAACCAAATCAAAGAAAGAAAGTATATCAAGGCTTGCACAAACCAGTGACTGTTAGAAAACAATCTAAACAGTAAGACTACAACAGCTAGTGTATCTTTAATACTGCACTGGTTCATACTTGCCTTATTATGACAGTGTCATAGCACAGTCCTTTACTGCAGACACATTAATCAAATGAGGGCTCCAAAGGGAATCACAATAGTATATTTTCTCAGAGTAATTATATATATTCTGTAAGGTTTTAGAGTATGTTTTTTATATCTATACATAATTTAAGTGGTTAATAAGTAATTAGAAGTTATATTTCTATACATCTTATATATAGGATGGTAATTACAGTTCTTGTCCAAGACATCAAACTTTGTTTTTCACACTTCACTTCCTAAGTACATTCTCATAGATGAGATATTTTCTGTGAAATGGGGGAAAAAAATATAAATAGGAAGTCTCATTTATACCCCAAAAAATAAAAAGTAAAACACCTAATGAATTTTCATTTCCTATAAGGTTCATCTCCAAATACTTTTTCCACAGAACCTAATGAAGCCAAAATTTTTTTCCCAATGAAAAAGATCCCAAGCAGAAAGCAAAGAGAATTGTGAACTCCTCCAAACACATTCCACTTGCAGTAAGGGCCCTCAGGGAAGAGTGGAGGGGAGATCCAGCATTAAGTGGGTACATTTTACCTACACTGGAAGGCCCTACTGGGATGGAAGATGGTGGGATCTGGAGAGCTCCTGGGATGGACACATGCAAGGTTCCCCAGACACGGTTCCTGGCCCCAGCCCCACACTGGGGTGTGCCCCAGCTCCCTCTCTGCCCTGCTCCAACAGCCTCAGGCACAACTCCCTGCAGGGCCAGGTCAGGAGCTAGCCTGGGCACATCTTTGCAGGGATCCTCTTGTATCCCTGACTGCTGAAACAGGCCAAGGCACCTAGAACAAAGAGAGCAACCTCCTCCAATCTTCCTCAACACATTCTCCTTGCAGCAAAGGCCACCAGGGAAGGGGGAAGAATAGAGGGTGTTCATGGCAACCATCTGGGCTGCTTTACCTCTTCTGGAAGAGGAACGTGGGAAACCCATTCTGGGGACCTCCTTTTGGTCTGAGGGAGCTACAGAGCTCCCTGGGACTTGGGAACTCCAAGCTCGCCCTGGAAAATACTGCCAAAGCATTCTAGCCACTTACCATTAGTTTCTGTGGTTGGCATCACTGTTGAGTCAGGAGTTGTTTCATTTGCAGTACTGGCTTCTGATGGAGGGAAGAGAAGAGACATGTCAGCACTGCTTAGCACTGTCTGCCCAAAAAGCCTTGAGGAATTCTGTGTGTATAGAACTGCTGAGCAGGTAGGTGCAGTGGATCCCTGTGGGGCTGAGGGGTCAAAGCCCTGAGAACCCTGGGAACCGACAGTGCATCGCTTCATGATGGGGAAGTGGGGTGCTGGCAGGAGGGATGTGCTC
>NC_031776.1:28230647-28231950 GCF_001522545.3 Parus major
TAGGTGCAGTGGATCCCTGTGGGGCTGAGGGGCCAAAGCCCTGAGAACCCTTGCCCAGCCTCTTGGTTCTCCCTGGCTGAGAGACCTGTGTCATCTGATGTGCCCATGACCCCTTGTCCCCCAGTGGCAGCACTGGAACACAAGGACCTCACACACACTGTTGTGTCCCCAGCTTCACTGGGCTTTATGGCCACAGCTGTGTCAGCCAAAGCTGTCACACACAGCAGCAACCAGCCTGAGGCACAGCTCCCTGCAGGATCTGGTCACAGGATTCCCCTGGGCATCTCTACAGGGATCCCCTTCTATCCAGGCCTTAAGCAGGAGGTAAAGTCACCAAGCACAAAAAGAGCAGCCTCCTCAACCCTTCCCCAATGCCCTCTCCTTGCAGCAAAGACCAGCAGGGAAAGAGGAACTTGTGGAGGGCATTCACAGCCTTGATCTGGGCACCTTTGCCTCCCCTGCGAGAGGAACTCGGGGAAACCTCTGTGGGGGCTGCAGAGCTCCCTGGGACTGTTCCCAGAAGGGGCTCCTGAGGGTTTTGCCCCTTACCTGTGGCTTCTGTGACTGGTGTCACTGTCGTGTTAGCAGTTTTTTCAGTAGCAGCTTCTGATGGAGGAAGAAGAAGAGAGAGGGAAGCACCAGGGATCTCTTTGCATGCAGGACAACTTAGGTACAGATAAGTGTGGGGGCACTTGTGTGTGGCTGAGCAGCCACAGCTCTGGGCAGCGTTACCTCCCCTTTGGTCTGTCCCCAGGCCTCGTGTGCCTTGGTGTTATTTTTCTCTCACAGCCCTTCTCTCGCACCCTGCTCTTGGGCCCCTCCTGACCAGCAGCAGGTCTGTGCCCTCCCTGCTTTTCTCCTCCAGGTGGCTGATGCTGACTTGTAGGCTCACCACACATTTCTCCCTGCAGCCCTGGCAGCCACAGCAGCCTCTGGGGCGTCCCATCCACGAGCACACAGCCTCTGCACTCAGCACTGCTGGAGCATCCTTCCAAACCCCATCTGAACTCTTCCAGAGCAGTGGAAGAATGTCTGCCTTTGCTAACACACACTCCTGTGCTGTAACAGATTCCTGTGGACACTGACAGCAGGCTACTTCTGTTCCAGGAATCCTTCTTCTGCTACATCAGCAGCAGCAGTATCAGACTGGGCACAGCCTGCACACGTGTTATTTCCCCACCGAGGCCCTTGACACAGGATCATTTGGTGAAGTCAGAGGCACGTGGTCATTTCCCAGTGCTGAGAACCGACAGTGCATCGCTTCATGATGGGGAAGTGGGGTGCTGGCAGGAGGGATGTGCTC
>NC_031776.1:28232460-28304305 GCF_001522545.3 Parus major
CAGGTAGGTGCAGTGGATCCCCGTGGGGCTGAGGGGCCAGGAATCCTTCTTCTGCTAGATCATCATAAGACCCTCTTTCCCTAGACTACATTGCTATGAATTTATGACAGTATACATTATTTTTTTTCTCTTTCTGTTCCTTCCCTTTCATCATTATTTCTCAATGGAGGGGAAACCTGGCTGATTCCAGCCAATTGGTGAAAATAGCTCCTCACACTTTGGTTTCAGTCTTCGTTGTCTATTCCAAAATATTTTAGTTATTTTTAAGTTTTTGAATTTTACTCTATTTAACCTGTATCATTCTCAGCTCTAGATATAAAGAATGATTTCAGGTTTGAGGGGTTTGTTTTGGTTTTTTTTTTTGCTTTCCCTAGATGCAAGAAGAACAAGTCATAAACCAGCCTTGTTGATAAATGTGTGATACTGAAAAACGGCTAGTTTAAATAATGTAATCTAACTTTAATCTAAATTAGTTAATGATTAATTAAATATTATTAATTTTTAATTAATCTTTATGAGTTAGGAATAAAATTATTCACTCAGAATAAATGCTGCTGCAATCATAATTTTATCTAAAGCATTAAAAGCATGCAGATGAAAGACTAATGTATTTGTGGCTAAAACCCACGTCACTATCACACCCTGCACACCTCAGCAGACATTCAAAAAATAGACCCCACTTTTCTAGAGCTTTATTGGGCTTTGAAAATCCAAAGTGAGGAAAACCTTCTACACTTTTTTTTCTGATGGTCAATATATCTCACATAGAAAAGGCACATGCAAAAGACACGTAATCCATTAGCCTCCTCCAGGTGAAGGGGAAACATCAGCGATTTTGCCAGTTCCCTGCCAGGTCTCCTGCCTCCACTGGTCAATGAGTTCTATAAACAGCATTATTTGTTCCTCAGTTAGCATAAATGGATATTTTTCCTATAACTGTGATAATATGAATCTCTGCTGGATACAGGCAATGGATCTTGGAACAACCACCTGTTACAGAGTTAGTGCTTTTTTACAGCTGTTATAGCTGGGAGGCTCTGGGTAACCATTGTCCAGGAGTACCCTTTGGACTCAGGAACAGCATCCATGGTGCCAAATGAGTGTATGAGCTGCAACTGAACTTGTGGATGGGCTGAGGCAACCTGAGCAAACGTGGCTAATTTATGGCTGTGTGTGCCTAGATCTGACCTTCTATGTATGGAAACAGGATGTGTTAATGGACTTGGGCACTACCACTGTGATAAAGAAATGGATGTTACCACCAAGGTTGTACAATTGCAGAGACATCTGGCTGCTGAGCAGGGCAGGGCATCTGCCAGTACTATTCATATGGACACATCCATTTTTACAATGTTTGCTTAGAATGGAAAAGGTTTCTGGGAAGATATATCCTGATGCAAATTCTGATCAAGTGAAAAATGCGTATTGCTTTCTGTAAGTCATGACACAAGATTTTTCACATCTTGCTGTTACCTACAAGCCTCTAATCAGAAAACCAACCAACTGACAATTTGAAAACTTCTATGCTTATAATTTACAGCTGAAAATTGGTCTGTAGCACACTGTGGATGCTGCTGGAAATACATCTGTTAACAGTAGTCAACGGGGACCCACAATTGTCTGCCACCAGTTGTAAGCTTAACAGGTCTTAATTTGGCTGATATCTCTGCAATTTTATCTTTGTATTAGCTAGGAATTCCTGTCTTTTCACAGCTTAAAGTTGCTAAAAAACTCTTCATATAGATGCTTTACTTCTGCTAATGTCTTCAACCCCTCATACCTCCCACTGAGTATCCGGAAAAGGAAAGTTTGGCTGTAGGCTCTGGCCACAACTGCCAACTTTGGCACAATGCCAGAAAATCTATTAAGCAGCTTAAGGAATGACACCTTTAGTTTGAACAGACTATGATGCAACCCTCTTGAAAGCTGGTGGTGATGTTTCCATTAATTTATTTCAACAGGAAGGAACAAAAACTCTGTGAGACAGCTCAGGGGGAGCTGCTTTCCAGTCTGGCTGGTTAAGGAGCCTCTGGCCAAAAGGGTACTGGGGTGGAACAGTTGCACCTTTTGTTATGACTGTAACAGAGCTTAAATTACCTGGGTTTAATATGAAAGTCCTGAAAACTGTTCTTGGAATAGGCTGAATTAGGTTAATCATAAGCACCAGTGATTTTCCATTATTCTGCAAACAAGGAAAGCCGTTGGCTTGCAGTGACATCTTTCATCGTTAATTAATCAAAATGCTGAATTGTGTATCACAACTGGCTTCTCAACAGCTGCTGAAAGTACTAGAAAATCCATTCACTGCCACACAATAGCTGCCTTGATAAATCACAAAACAGAAGATAGTGGTTCTTACCTTTCAAAAGGCTCAACACCAGGCCGAGCCACAGAGCGAGGAGCACAGAGCGTCTCATTGCCACTTCTGTTGCTGCTGCCACTTGCTGCTAAGCCTGAGAGAAAGTGCCTTTCTCTTCTGGCAGCAGCTCATTTAAGGTCCCAGCCACAGGTAGGGAGCTCAGCCCTGAGCTGACGTCACGGTGGCAAGTGGCAAATGATAAATTCAAGCAGTGTTTTTCTTCCTCCTCAGGCTGGGAGGAGATTTCTGGACCTGCAGCGTTCTTCCTTTAAGTCATAAATACTTGAGATCTATTGACACAAGGAAGTTACTGCTAAATAAGCTGACATGGGAACTGACAGTGCACCAGCTATCCCCTGCCAGCTTTCCATACCAACACCTTCTGTGCAAATTAAATGAAGGGTGCCATATAATCTATTCTTAAAGTGGAAGAGGTGACCCCATCGCAAGGCATGCTAATTATGCACTTGGAAAAGAGTACCTGGGATCCACACACTCATTTCCCTTGCAATAAATTACCAGTACAGACAAGCTTAATTCCTCAAACTCCATTTTTTTTTTTTTTTTCTTATAAGCAAAATCATGCTAAAGCACTTCTTGCTGCTTAACAGGTTAAAAAGAAACAGAGAACACCTGCACCTTTGACATCAAAGAATGTTGGCCCTTCTGGCAGTGATGATGGCTGTTTGTTTGCTGCCCTCCTATGTGTGTTGCAGGCTCACTAATGTGGTGGGCCAAGAGAAGGAGCAGGTAGGACAGCCAGCAGGTGCTCCTGTTTTTGTCTGAGTGACAGCCTCCCTCTCCTGAGAGGAAGTGTATTCCTGCCAGGGAGACATTTGTAACCAGGGATGGCCAGGCTGGAGCACAAAGCCTGCAGCAGATCTAGAAATGACAAGAAGCCCAGAAAGCCGTGAAGCAGGTAACATTGCTGTGATTCCAAGAAAATAGGTTGAAGGCTGAGACTTTCTAACACTGCATTCCAGGAAGCTTCTGAAATGGCCAGTGAGAGACAAAGATGGGGAAAAAATGGTCTCTGTGGGCAGGATTTGGTTATCCCAAAGTCTCCTACTTTTAGCTGCCTCCCCTGTCCAAGTTCTCCAGCATTTGTTCTGCTTTGTGCTCCAGTAAAACGCACTGCTTGAGATCAGCTGGGCCAGATCAGTGATCCAGTTCCTCCTTTTCGGGCAAAGATGTAATTTCTCGCATTTTGAAGGTCTGAGTGACTCTGTATCCTGCTAGTAAAGTCCTTCTCTGAAGTAAACACAGGTTATACCATCATTATCAAACACAAGAAGGATGAAAACCCATCAAAGTACCCCCTGCAATGCCACTTCTAATGGCTATGGTGATGATCTCCTCTGGCAGACCCCACTGCCAGCAACACAGGCAGGTTATGAACACTACTGAATGTCAGGTAACAGCTCAGTGTGGTGAATGCCTCTCCCTTCATCTGCTTTTGTTTGATCTTCTGTTTTAAGAACAAGAAATGCAGTCTTGGGTAACCTCTCTATTGAAAGGGTGTACCTTCTTGAATGAAGGAGGGTGAGAGAGACCAGAAGCTTTACTCAAGTCATTCCTGAGCTTAGGGCTGTCTTAAACTGTTAAATTGCACTGAACCAGGAAACACTGCTGGATTACAAACAGAAAAAATGGTTGTGTTCCTGTCTGCTGGCACAAGGAATGAGTGGCCTTGTCCCTCTGTGAACCTGCTCAGGATGCTGAGCCTGAAATGTGGGGGTTTTGCCTGTGCCTTCCTTCGTATCTCTGTCCCTTTAAGTCCCTCCAGTGCAGCCTGCTCCCCACACCTACCCCTAGTCCCCGCAGTGATCCCCAGGCAGCCCCCCTTTCCCTCTGTCTGCTCCCTCAGGCTATGGAGGATTCAGATCTTGCCCTGCTGCTGCTCCCTCCCCTGCCCATTGCCCATCACAGATCACTCAGTTCTTCCAGGCCCCTCCTTAAAACTGCTTTGCCAGGAAGCTGACAGAATGAGAGAAGGAAATGCCTGGGAAAGGTTGGTCCCCAGTGCCCTGTGCCTACCTGCTTGGCCAGTGTCCAGCCTCCTCCTCAGGCTACCAGGACCCTCCCAGCTTCAGGGGACGTCCAAAAACTAATCCTGAAGCCTTGTTAGAATAACATATTTCAGTGCTGTGAGCCCCAGACCCCAGCAGGTGCTTCAGGTGGGAATGGGTGTGCAGAGAACAAACCTGGCTGTTGGAGAGTGGCAGAGCTGGATGTCACCCATCCTCTGGCAATGTCCATCTCCCAGACCTACACTCTTCAGTCTTCATGATACACTCCAAATTTCCAACACTGCCTCAAGGCACAGCTGGATTAATCCAGGTCTTAAAATCTCCCTGCTGGCTGTGAAGTTCCAAAAGAACTTCCCAGGGCACTATTGAAAACGAGGGCCAGGTCTTTAGCAGATGTAACTGGTGCAGCTTTTCTGCCTGCAATAGAGACTACTGGTTGAGTGTGCAGTCCTGCACATTACAACTGTTCTCTACAGTGAATGCACAGCAGGAGCTGCTGTACTACCTGTACTTTTTAACTTTACTTCCATTCCTACCTACTGGTTGTGTTTATTACGATCACAGTTTTGGCAGTGTGAGTCATTTGCAATGCAAAAGGCCCCAGGTCCTCCAGGAAATAATACATATTCACGTACTAGAAGTTTTCATCTCTGCTTACCCTTCCCTGCCCATTTTGTGACACACCAATGGTCACAACAGGCTCTCTTCAGGAGGAGAGTGACAGGCTTTATGTGCCCCATTGCTTGGTGATTGTGGGGGAATTAGTAATAGAGATATGGTGGTTTAGGAGAGCAGACAAAGAGAATTAATGAAATAGGAGAACTGACACCAATGAAATAGCAGCTCTGCTGCATTTCCTAATTAAGTCATTAAGCACACATTTAGATAATAAAAAATTGACTGTTAGTCCAGACAGACTCACACAGCCACATCAGTTGTGATGTCCTGCAAGGAACTACAGAGAAAAGTTCCTTTGCAAAAATAACTCAATAACTTTCCAGAGGTTGTAAAATCAAACTGTTGTGTGTCAAAACTCAGATATGACTATCAAGAACACTGAACAATTATTATGGCATAAAGAATATGCTATGTTTAGTAACAGTAGCTTCTCTGTTGTCAATACTTGTTTATGGTAGGAAAAAGAAATATCAAAGATAAAGGGCCTCATCTATCTATTAGAAAGTGCATGTAATCAAGAGGCAATCATGCTGTCAGAGGACATAAAGTAGGAAAAATTCTTTTATAGCTCAATACCTTTTTCCTGCACATTTTTAAATCCTTTTCTTTACTAGATTCCTATACATTTTGCTATTTCATGTAAATTTGCTTCCTCCACTACACATGACATACATAAGTAGAAATATATATTTTAATTGCTAAAAGTTAAAAAAGCTTCAGAAATCTAAACTAAAGATTTGGCTATGATTACAGATTCACAAATAATCAGGGGAAGCAAATGCTCTTTAACTTCTTTTCAGGTGGTTCCCAAGGGTTTGAGGGCACGCACTATGGATGCATGCAGTGATCTCAGAGGCACTGGCATGCAAATCTCGAGTGGGCAGGGCTGTTAAATCATGGGCTTGTCCATAACCCCAAAGATCCTTAACTTAGTCCCACAGAAGTGTTGTGACCCATGTTTTCACACTTAGTTTCCTAAAATATACCAACCTCACACAGAAATAGAATGGCATGAAAGAGTTGTGAGTGATCTCTTACCATGGGGTGAGCTGCTCTTTGTGGATGTGTCTCTTTTTTCATGGCCACTGGGTGAGCCACATGGTGTGTTCAAACTGGCCACCTAACTTTTCATAGAACAGATCAATCTCACCTTAGTCCCATCTGATTGCTGTCACAGCTGTACTGCCCTGGAGCAACACAGGAAAAAATTGCCCCCAATGAACCTACCAGCATTGCTCCAGATGCTCTTCCACATCATGCCTCTTCTCAGCAGCCTGAGCTGGACTTGGTGCTCATCTGGATTCAAGGTGCCCTCCTCCTTCCTCTGAGGGACATTCTTCACTGTCCCTGGTGCTTGTTGCTGGGACAGGACTGATCTCATGGTGCTCAGGTCCAGCCCATCGCCCTTGAAAAGAGCCCTGCTGCCCCCTGAAGTTTTCCTCCCCTCCAACATGCACTCACACACATAAACACACAACTTCACCAGGTCCAGCAAAAAATAAACTGAGGGAAAATTGAAATTAGACCGAGTTGCTTGGTGCCACCAAGATAAATGTATCAGAACACAACTTGTATTCCAGCTGAGCAGAATTCTGTTTGGCACAACTAACAGAACATACCCATTTCCTCTTTGCTTTTCAATTTGGTTATTCAGTCTGGAAGCACCATCAGAAGAATAAAAGCAGTTTCTTTTCTATGCAGTTTCTTATTTTCTGGATTAGATGTAGAATAATAATTAAAACCACCTAAAAATTGCATATGTTTCCCTTTACAGGCAAAGCTAAAGACAATAAAAAAGCAGGAACTTAGTAATATTCATTGTTTTATTGTATCCTTTTATGATACTGACTAGAACGCCAGATTTAATAATATTGGATGCAGGTATAAAAATAATCCAATCCTTAAAAATTATATTTTGCTACTACAGTACTGTATAATTAGTGGAGGCTGAAAATATGATACAACTTTAAATAATACTGGTTTGGAAAACATCCTCAGAACCCCAGAGACTTGGAAGCAAACATTCAGAGAGGGAAGGAAGTGGAGCAATGTTAAGAACATAAAGCAGGTTTACATTCAGGTTGTAAAGAAGCACAAACAAACACTGAAAATTTATCTTTTGAAAGAGAGGTCACAAAATGTGAGCTTTACTACTGCAATTCTAAAAGCTGCTCAAATAAATCATTACGCTTTTATACACCAAGTTTCACCTTCCACTAGGAGAAAGTCCTGTAGAATTTAATGGGTTTAAAAGCAAATGACTGAGTTTAATAGAATTTCCTTTGAAAAAAGGAAGGTAGTAATTATTTATCCTGTTGGGTTTTTTTCTTTAAAGTAAACCCATCCTAGCAGATTTTATTGATGATTTTTACGTCCAGTGAATTCTATAGCCATATTCAAGAGAAGTGATCAGTGTTTATTGTATTCCACAGGACTTTTCCATCCAAGATTATGCAGACCTGGGGGCTGCCTGCTGCAGTCATTAACCCAAGTAAGACTCCCATCCCTTCTAGTATTTCATTTAAACAGAGACTGAGTGATTTAGCATTTAAATACCACTTTGGAGGAACATTGGGTGCCCTCTCTAGGTGTTCCCTCACAAGGAATTTATGCAACATAGGCTATACACAGATTGGAAGAGTTGTCAACCCACACATGACCTCACAGTACTGACACCAATTCTGCAAAATAAGTAAGCTTTTTTTATTTCTTTTTAAATTTTGGTACTGCTTACTCCTTTGTGAATTTCTCTCCTGATTTTCAATTTCAGCAGTTCAACAGAATGAAGAATTAAATGTACATTGAAAAGGTCTCAAACTCTTACAAGCATAGAGGACATACCCCTTCTGATACTAGGAGATCTTGCTTAATTTCTAAAGGGACAGGTAAGAGTGATCTGCAGAGCAGTTGATATGAGTCACAGCAGGAAGCATCTCTACATCCCAAGATACTACATGATGGGAATTAGGCTGTCTGAGCAGTAAAACAACTACACAAAATTCACATTCATTCTCTTCCCAGAAAGCTGTTTCATATCTTGAAACTGTTTTGTTCATTCTCACATAACAGAGGTCCTGCTGCAGTCATAAGTATGCTTTAAAAAATATAGACACAACAAGGAAATGCAGGAACAGTGTCACAGAAACAGGCACACAGAGCCATGGGAAAGCATGTACTACACACAGATGACCCTGGTGGTGGAATAATTCAGGCCTAAAAAAAACTTCTTTACAGTCTATGGGAGAGTTACCCCAGTCACTGAAATAGATGCTGGATTACATCCTTTGTGTGTAAAAAGGAAAAAACATTAGTCAGCATAGGAAGAGCATTTAACTAAAATGCATCTGTTCTTGTTAATTTAAGGAAAAAAGCTAAAGCTTACTATTAGGGAATGAAAATTCCAGCTGGATTTGGAATGGAAATGGCCATTGACCAGCATCAGAGACAAGCCCCAGGAAAGCAACTTGGCTTATCTGCAGCAGTGTCCAAACCCACTCTGTGCTCACTCAGGTCCCAGCAAACAACCTGTACAAACAATTGGCACAAACAATTCCACAATGATAAATTATGAAACCTTCCCTCTAACTGCAATTTATTGCTATTTTTAAAGCCTTTTACTGCCCTGTAGCCCTTCATAAGGCTGCTCACGAGTAGTAACTGAGTATGTGACTGTGCCAGTGGGTCTTACGGGAAATGTCGCAGGAGCAGTGAGATTTATCACTGCTATAAAACCTAACACTTCCAATGGGGAGGAAAAGGGCATCAACCTGGCCTACTTTTTCCACTTACAGTCCAGTTCAGTGCTGTGAGTGCATGAAGCTGCTTGTGAGGTTTCAATAGTATGAAAAATGGCCCTGATTTTCCCAGTGCAGCTGGAAGGACTGGCCAGGGCAAACAGCAGGGCACAGGAAGAGTCTACGTTCAAGATGTCTTTTGAAAGATTGCTCAAATCGGTGTTTGCTGATTAGTTCATGGAACTGCTTCTCCTATGCTGACTGCCAGGGTTTTCTTTGTGGGTTTGTCAGTATAATTGGCAGAGCACCATAGCATCAAACACGTGCCTCTCACAACTTTTCCTGTCAATCAAAAGAAGTAGCTTTTCTTTTTTCCAAATGTAATTAAAAATACATCCACACAATTTCCCATGGGTCTTTCTTGACTGCTCCCCTCACTTTCCACAGCAGCTAGAAGCAATAGCAGATTACTGAGCAGTGCTGGTGCAGATTTTCTTCCTTTCCCCACATCTGGCTGAACTACTTGCATTCTCCATATCAAAAACATGCCATTTCCCTCTTATCCTCTTGGATAGTGGAGAGTGATTCCCCTTGGTGAAAACATCCAGTGTGCTCAAAATTTTCAGTTTGGGGTAGTTAAAAGTAATCTAAAAGAGAGATGAGAAATAATCTGCATGCATTTAGACATCCTATGGGGAGTTAGGTTGTGAACAGAGAATCATCAGATTTTGAAAGTGGGCTTGAGGGCACATAGAGACCTTTCTTATACCCCAGAGGAGTAACAAGCCCCACTCCACTGCCAAAGGGTGCTTTGTTTATGGCAGACACAGAGAGGATCCTGCTGGCAGCTTTACACAGAGACAACCTGCACTGGAACAGGCCACATCCCTGCTGTGGCCGGGTCTGTACTGCTGGGGTGAGGCAGGGAACACTGGCAGTAAAATAACCCTCAGAAATTGTGACACAACACGGGGCACTGCACCCACCCCTTCTGTCCCTGGGAGCTGGGAGCGGGTGGTGCCTGGCTGCAGACAGAAGCACTGCAGCACAGGTTGCAGCACAGGTTGCAGCACAGGTTGCAGCACAGGTTGCAGCACAGGTTGCAGCACAGGTTGCAGCAGGGCTGGTGGAGACCCGGGGCCTGAATCACCCCAGGCTGCCTCTGTCACCTCCAGAAAGGCTTCCTGGAACACTGCAGGGGAAAGCACCTGCAGTCATCTGGGTGCTGACTCCTCCTGCTTAAACTCCTCTCTTGCCTGCTGGGCAGGGCCTCCTAGGACACCCAGAGAAGTTTTGGCAGGTCAGGAGAGACCTCCTCTTCCTCCTGTGGACTATTCATTGGAGTCTCTGGCTTTTTTTACCCAAGCTAAATAGAAGGTCAGGCTGGGATGGATAAATCCTCAAAAGAAATGCCCCAATGTTTACCTCCATTGGCAGAGAGAAAATTTCAGTACAAAAACACCCTGTTTCAGAAAATTACAAGCTTTGCAGTCCTCACTCAGAAAGTCCTGCTGGATTTACTGAGACTCTTTCTCTCCAGATACAATTTAAGAAGAATTTGATGACCATTAAGATATTAAAACTAATTACTTGCCAACTCTTGTGTGCTCTCATTATAAATAGTCCTATCTCGATTCCATTCAAATCACCTGGAATTTGCAATGTGCTGGGAGATACAGACCAGAAGTTTTGTTCACCTACTCTTTGTGCAAAAGAACTGATCTTCAATTGTGAGTTTGTATGTCATACTTTGTACTTGACACGTAGAAGTTCATCTCCTAGTCTTTGAACCAACCAAGCAATTAAACATCTTTGCTGATAAGAGTAGGTCTAAATGCTTCCCCATCTGAGGAAATGCTGGCACACGGTTAAATCACAGGATTCTCATCATTGCTGGGACATCTCCTTATCACTTTAGCTTTATCACTAAATCTGCTTTACTAAAAAGGGACAAACTCCAGTGCTTGTCTATTGCCTTTGGATTTAGAGTTAGCACAAATTGCATCTTCCTCTTTTATTTTGTAACAAAGACAAAACTCTACTCCATATCAGGGGAAAGGCAGTCCTTTCTGTCCTGGATAAAAACTATGATCAGCATGGCAGGGAGCAGCTAATTCTTGTGCATTACCTGTTATAATATTTTGGACACTGTAAGTAGAGCTTTCCTTAAACACAGTTCCTTAGGCAGCTGTAACTCCCATAAGCATCCATTCCTTTCCCCCTGCAGCTGAGATCAGCTGTGTACTACCAGCTGCAAGGCTGATTATGGATCAGACAGGCATGAAGTTGCATACATTGTCACCAAAAGTTCATGCAAGTGCCAAGGATACTGCCCTAGGCATCCATGAAGCTCTGTTTTTCTGCAGGTTCACACTGCTGCTTCTACACAGCAGACAAGACCTGAAGCGTAAAAAAGACTCTGTTTTTGTGTGTTATGGCTGGTGCACAGAGCTGTGCCTTCTAAAGCATGTCTGTGGCACCTTTCCTGTCTTGAAGTTTTAAGAAAATAGGAGCAACTCTGAGCAGGCACCAGAAACCTCTAAGCCAACACAGCTAATAATTGCCTGTTGCTATTTCACTTCCCTCTGGATACCTGTTACTGACCTTTGATAGGGAACACAACAGGCTTTGAAGAGCTGGGAAAGGATCTGGGAACTCACACCACCTGCAGGATCCAAGTACCTGCTCCCTGATGGAGAGCTCCTCATCCCCCAGGTTTGCCTCCAGTGAGCAGCCACACAACACACTGCATCCAAACTGCTGCCCTTACTTGGGGTTAGGCACTTTGGGGGATGTACCCCCTGGTCCGCAGTGCTTCAGTGAGCTGAGCTACCTACTGAACTTACTTGTAGGTACTGTTTCTTATAAAGCATGGTGGGGGAGACGGCAGTATCAGCCTATGTACACACAACAGGTATGGTGGGTCAGTGACTAAGGAACTGTGCTATTTGTTAGCCTCATACAAGCAGCCATCTGGATTTAAAAGCCCATACACATTCAAGAGGAGAAACTGCATCTAGACCTTGTATCTAAACAGGATTTGATGACTCAGATTAATAGTGCAGTAAAGTGATAAATATACCTCATTCTATTTAATTGTATTGCCTGCATGTAAGTCGGGGAAATCCCAAGCGGTAGGCTGTTGGAGAATAGAAACTAGCCCTTGAGGACTTGGGGTGTTGGTTGATGAGAAGCTCAACATGACCCATCAATGTGCTCTCAGAGCCCAGAAAGCCAATTGTGTCCTGGGGCAGCACCAGAAGCAGCGTGGGGACAGGATTCTCTCCCTCTGCTCTCCTGAGACCCAACCTGCAGTGCTGTGTTCAGGGTTCCTTAAGAAGAAAAGAGACCAGAGGAGGCCACAAAGGTGGTCAGAGGCTGGAGCACCTCTCCTATGAAGACAGTCTGAGAAAGTTCATCTGTTCAGCCTGGAGAGGAGTAGGTTCCAGAGAGACCTTAGAGCACCTTCCAGTACTAAAGGAGGCCTACAAGAAAGCTGGAGAGGGACTTTTCACACAGGCATGTAGGGATAGGACAAGGGGAAATGATTTTAAAGCAAAGAAGGTAGATTTAGATTAGTTATAAGAAAGAAATTCTCCATGACAAGAGTGGTGAGGCACTGAAACAGGGTGCCTAGGGAAGTTACCCCATCCTGCAAGTGTTCAAAGCCAGGCTGGATGGGGCTTTGAGCAACCTGGTGTAGTGGAAGTGTCCGTGCTTATGGCAGAGGAGTTGGAAAAAGATGATCTGTGAGATCCCTTCCAAGCCAACCCCAACAGGGTTCTGTGATTGGTAAGATCTCTTTCAACACTCGCTTTAGGTAAGAATACAGCCCATGAGTTTCAATCCGATCTTTGGTGAGAAATGCAGTAACTTACATTCCTCAGCTTCTGCTAATATTAATGAACACACCTGGGTGAGGAAACTTGCCTGGTCTGAATCACTCGAAACTAGGACGGAAGAAAGAAAAACACTTCAACATAAGTGATCTCTGCTATGTTAGGATTGCAAGCATCATGTTTTTCTCTTCCTTAAATGCAATTCACTGCAGTAAGCCCTCTTTTCCAATGCACTGAAAGCCTCCACAGCTCCTACAAATTCAAGGTGGACTGTGGAGATTTGAAAACATTTAAGTTCCTCTGCCCAGCCAAGGCAACAGAATAATTACTCCTTCACAGATTCCTTCACAGCATTCTGAATTCACAGCTCATCTTCTTCCCTGTGAGTAATTATTTAATATAGTATTGCTGTGTCTACAGGCATTTAAATTCTTGCAGGGAAACAGAGCTCCAAAGGATCCCATATGGAAGCACCATGATGGTGTGTAGTGGCATCGCTTCTGAACAACATTGGTTGACAAAACAACAACATTCCTTATATACAGAAGGTTTTCAAAGCATCACAGAGGAGCAACTGTGCCTTTTTTCTGTTAAAATTGCAGTGGCGTGACTAACCTTCCTGCACTCCTTGGAGACAATCAACCCACGAATTCAGCCAATACTGCCAGACACTGGGCTTTGACAATGACCCAGGAATCTGGAGAACTTTTAGCAGTAAGAAGGTGAGGGCCAGAAGACAAACCAGCTTCCCTGTCATGCACAAAGCACATGTCGTGGTCTAAAAGGGAGTGGACAAACTTGCCCAACCAAAAGCAGCTGCACAGTGAATCTTTGCATGAAGGCTGGCGAGGAAGACAAGCACAGTCAACAGTGAACAAGATCTGTAAACAAGACACTCCCTAGTGGTATTCAATGCAGAGTGCTGGGCACAGTTCATCTGCCTGTACTGATCCGTGCTTGCCCACGTAGCGCAAAGAGCGAAGAACGAATAAGGAGTACATGTGTTAGCTTCCCTCTGGGTCTTTTAGTGGTGTGCTTCTTGAGCCATTCCCTCCTCTTCCTCCTCCTCTCTGATGCTCAGCAACTGTGACCGTCCCTCAGGGCAGCAATGCTCAGCATGAAGTTCAAAGTCCTTCCTATTAAATGGGAAGAGTAAGATTGATGTGGCCTGAACTACCCAGGAGACAGCTTTACCTGGGGATTAAAGGCCACACAGCTGTGTCAATCTTCCACTCCCTCTCCACTTTCTGTTAAAAATAGTCTCTTCTTCTGGTTTCATCACTAATGAAGGATGGATTGTATTGTCCAGGGTAGATGCATGAATGTCGAGATCCAGGCAAACCAGTGTAGGGAGGATAAAGTCCATTTCTTTCCAGTTCAGGATTTCTCAGTCCAGTTGGCTGTATTAGCAAAAAAAAAAAAAAAAAAAATTAAATAAAAAGGGTCTTATTCTCACACTTCAATCCTCCCTCAGGCACAGCCTTACCACATCTAATTGCTGTTGGTTCAGTAGCTAGAGGGAACAATGTGATCTCTAATGATCTCTATAATCTAGAACAATTTTTGTTGTATTGCCTGAAGGGATCATTATGATGAAATCTAATTTCAACATCTGGCCAATGAACAGACTTGAGGTTTACCTGACTCTGCCAAGTGCAGGCTAAGTACACAGTCAATATTTAATTTAAACAACATCGTCCCAGAGCCATCCTTAAAGGAGACAGTTCTAGAAAAATCAAAATTACTCTCCTGCTTTGAATATTACCTGGGCACTTCTCTCCCCATTTACCACAGGTTCCTCCTCTCCCAACACAGGCCCTTGAATTACACATCAAATACAAAACGATCTGGCCTTCCTTTCTCTTCCCTTCTTGTAACTAAGTAAATCTCCTGGGGACACTTGGTGGAGGAACACTGATGTCTAAAATCAAGACTGTACAGTCATTTCACCCAGTGAATAACATGAAGCCTCTTGGTTTAATCTGTTACAGAGCAGATTCATGTAAAGCCCTCATCAGCTACTGCTTGTTAAAAAAGTTTCCCTTTCTAGTTCCCAGCATAACGAAGGTCTTTAAAAAAAATTAAGAAATGCATTTTCAAATATCTCATTCTTAGTAGAAGCATGAAAGAGGATTATTTGACTCCATGCTGTGCAACCCAGTCAATTTGCTTACTGAAAAACTTAAAATACAAGCCAGGAAAATAGTAATGCTCCCTGTTCTCTGCTCTGGAAAGCAAGGAGTCCAGAATGTGTGATTTGGGTGAAATCCTGTGACCTTCACTCTCATGAGTAACCCACACACACCTTAAGTACATTGCTGAAAATGAGTGACAGATGGTACAGCAGCACCACAGCTCTGGGTACAGCCATCAGCAGATGGTACCAGCCATGACATAACATCTTGTGCTTGTGCCTCTGTGCCCTACACAGCCTATTACTCCTTATTCCCTCAGAGCTGAAGGGATGCTCCTTATCTACCCAGGAGAAGGAAGGAATGGTGGAAAAGAGGGGTCCTCAGCAACCAGCATCTTCCTATTTTGGGGCAAAGTTTCCCAGACAGAGGTTTCAACCTTCTACTTCATCAGCGAGGGTGGACAGGAGAAAACTGCAAACAGGGAACCTTAGCAGTTTATCCAAAACTTTTAAGTGTCCTTCTCTACTCTATAATTGGGATTTTGATGCATTTTTACCAAAATATTCCTAGGCATTGCCTAAGCATTCTTCCTAATGACATCTCTTTGTGATATTCACCACAGGTGGTAGCTAGAGCCCATAGGACTCCTGATGCCTTACTGCCCATGGAAGACATTTACTTTGCCCTTCTACCTTGCAAAGGTAGAAAGGGATCTGCACTTCCAAAAATAAAGGAATATCTCTTTACTGTATGGGGCACAAAGGGTTAAAAGTTAAGCTATGGATAGATACCGAATAATACACATCTGTCATCTGCAACAGGTTCTTGGTGCTTCCATTCTCCTGCATCTCGATGGTCTCTCTGCCCCACTCCTGTGCCCGGGGATTCTTCGGATATTCAGCATAAGGTGACATCTGGAAATCCCCACTCTTGAAAATCAGTTTACTTATGTCATTTTTATTCTTCCTGTTTATAAAAGAATGAGGGAAAGTGAAAACTTACAACTTATCCTGCTATTGTGTATACACTTCTGACATGATCTCAGGAGAGATCATTACTTGATGCTACGAATCTTGGCTGGGAACAAAGATCACCTTAGATGGACTATAGTCCAATCATCTGCTCTGAAGCCAAGTCAGATATGAAATCATGCAACTCAGGGCATTATCTGGTGAGATTTGAAATCTCCAAAGTTACATGGAAACCTCCCTAAGCAACCTGTTCCACAACCTTACTGTTCCCTCGGTGAAAGAATTTTTCCCTACATTCAGTTTGAACCCCTCCTGCTCCAGCTTGTTCCAGCCATGCCCCTTGCCTTTTAAAAACATGTGTGTTCACCAAGGTCAATGAAAAAAATTTGAAAATTGAGGAAAAAAGTATAGGAGCCCCCATGCTATTAATTGTGCACTTGTAGGCCCTATGTTAATTCCTAAGAAGGAAGACCTGCAAGGAGCTGGCCTGAGTGACACCAAACGTCCCTCCAGGACTATAATATTGTATGAGAGGACTTCAGTTGACACTTCAGCTCAAAGCAGAGTATCCTTCAGGAAGTCATAAGCTGCCAGAGGCCAGAACTCATGAGATGATCAGTCCATCCCTGTGGAGATCTGCACTCAGGGCTACCTCACGTCCTGGCTGGGGTTTGCTGGCATCCCCCTGGCTCAAATGATGGGATTACAGGAGCACACACCACTGTGCTAACCAAACCACTGCCATGCCTATATTACTGACAAATCCAGCTGCCAGTATTCAACTGGATTCATCGCAGAGCTTGAAATCCTAGATTTGGGGACTGGAATGGTGGAGAGAAGGTGTTACTTCAAGGTATCCCTTTTCAGATTACATAAATGTCAAAAAGAGCTTCCTAGGTAAGCATGTCCTGTCCAAAGCCACCTGCTGGTATGGGAACAAGGTGTGTGTGAGTGTGAGTGTGTGAGAGGGAGAGACACACAGAGTGAGAGCACATGCAGGAGCTGTCCGTAATGGTAAATGAAAATGGCCTTAAATATACTCAAACACCACTTGAGCAAAGGCAAGTAACCTCTCCTGTTGCCTAAACTGCTCTTTTCTACTTAGCTCGAACTTCTGGAGTCTTCTTCCTGGCTTCAGAGCCTTACAGCTCTGCATGAGAAGAACTCCCCTGCCTCTCCATCCTTGGAGGACATGATATTCTGATGTACCTTTTAGAGATACCCAGTCCATTGTTTAGCATGGCTGCTGGGGAAAAAAGAAAATTAAAAATCCTCCAAATGAAAACACAATGTGATACTTCAGCATCTCTGATAAACCCACTTGCTTATGTTTTCACCTGTGTTTTGGTCCTTAGCTCTCCTATGTTTTAGTCCTTAAGGGGGCTGGCAGCGGTACGTACCGGCAGCAGGTGACAATCAGTGCAATGCCCATGAGCAGCAGCAATCCCCCTCCTGCAGCTGCAATCACCACCGTGATGAGCTGGTACGCTGCAGACGGGAGACAGAGGCTGAGAAACAGCAGTGTGGTTTTAAACCCTAAACAAATCCACAGTCCCCATGCAAAGGGATTAACTGTTTATTTCCCACCTTGCCCCCTCCCCACCCCGTAAGCAATATAGCCTTAAGTTTTCAAGTGAAATAGAAACAAGTTCTTGTTTCCTTAAGGAATAGATTCCCTTCACTGATAGATCAGGGTAACTCAGATGGATTAACCTTCAAATTCTTGCCTCAAGAGTGCCCACTTTATGTGCTATCCTGACAGACTACACAAAGAAAGGAGATTGCCTTTCCTTAGGAGATAACATTAAGTCAGCTTTGTCAAAGAAGGTCCACAAAATTACTTTCAACTTAAAATGAAGAAAAAAAAAAAAAAAAAAAGCACTAAAAAGTAGTGTGTACCTACTGCATTTTAGACACAGTCACTTGCAATTGCTAGTTTCAAATCTCCTATTTCTGACACTGTAGAAAATAAAAGGAATGAAATTTGGTACTCACGGTTTCCACAGTTGAATCCACCCAAGCCAAAGGGGCAGCTGGGAAGAGAGAACAACAGGGAGATTGAGCAGCTCGCTTGTGCCAACAGGTCACCAGAGCAAGGATGGCGGGGTAGGAGGAGGGCAGAACATACCTCACACAGGTCTCGTTTTCCAGCTTATATCCATCCTCACAGGCTGAAACCAGAGAGAAGGGCCGTGAGCACCGCGCAGTGGAGCCGGGAGGGATTTCCCAGCGCCGCTTCCCACGGCAGCCGCGCCTCCCGCACCCCCGGGCACACCCGAGCGCACACACGGCAGAGCTCCCGTGGGGGCTGCACGGCCCCTGCCTCGGGAAAAACACCGTGCACCTAAATCCTCCTCCCGCTGCCTTCGATGCGACCACTGCAGGGCTCCCAAGCCGAGCCAGTTTGGAGCCTGGCACAGGGAGGGCTGCTGGCAATGCAATTCCCAGCAGAGCTGCTTCCTGCCCAAATGAAAACTCACTGCACGCTTGTACTGCTTCACACAACACAGCAATGTTAAAAAGCTGCGAGTGCCTCCAGTTTTCAGTTCGAAAGCCCATTTAAACTCCGCTACTTTAGCATTGGTGCATGTTATCAATTACTTTTAAATGTTAGTACTGCAACAAGATGCTATGCAAACACAGGGTAACCTGAAGTGGTATGCCAAGGGTGTTGTTTTTTTTTCTCATGTCACCTTCTTTTCTGATCTTTCAAATTTGCAGCTAAATCATATTTTACTATACAGCAGAAATTTAATTTATTAGGTCTAAATAATCCAGAAAGCTGCTGTGTGAAAAATGTCGGTGAAAAACTGGAACCATCACTTCAAAATAAAATAATTTCCATGATTATGGACAGCTACCCTAAATTATCTGAGGAAATGATACTACCCTTCTGATGAACAGCAAAGGGGATGGGCACACACCTATAAGGTTTAAATTACTCATAAGATCACTGCTTTTCTCAGCAATAGCCCAGCAGAGCTCTGGCAGACCTGCTGCCTTTCACAGAGGCAGTGAAGGTGCTCACTCAAAGGCCTGGGCAGCAGTGACACAGACAGGGCCACTTTGGGCAGAGGGACAAGCCAGGGCCAGCACAGACTGAGCCCTTGGGGGTCTGCAAGACATCACCCGAGGGTCTGGAAAACCCCTGTAGCACATTCCACAGGGAATTGTTCAATGAAAACAAAAATGCTCATGGATTTCCCTTCCCCCAAACACTATTTGCTTAAAACTGTCACAAAATTTCCCTAAATTTAATTCCAGTTTCAAATCAAATAGTTGGACTGAAGCTACATTTTAGAGAAGCACCCAAGACTGATTTTAATATTTTCAGTGACAATCAACCACAGCACTGGGTCAGAAGCTCACAAACTTAATTTTCCTCAGCCATTAAAAACATTCACCTTCTTTCTGGTCTGAATTACCCCAGTGTCAAATTCCAGACTTTGGATGTTTACTTATTAGATTGGAAAAAGTTATATGATCAGATGTCTCCTTCTCACCACTAAATCACTCCTTTATTTTTAATAAAGCCAAGGCCACTGAGATCTTTGAGTCTCCCTAATTATTGCAGCTTTTCTCTGAACACTCACAGGCTCTCTTTGACCCTTTTGATTTCTAGTTCCCAGAAATAGGTATTGAAACCCAGGGATAACAAAATTTCCTATCTTCTGCCTACCTCCCATCCTCAGATTGTGTGGACACAGAAGAGTGCTGCACTCACATCACTTCTGTGGTCGTAGACACAGACTCACTGTAGGAACTGGCACCAGTGATATGGGATGGGGGAGGCTGATGTTCACAATCCCTGGTCTTGCACACCTTTCTTTGCCCTATGTAGCCCCACAATCCCTTCACCACCTCCCTCATTCCATTTATTTCTCCAGAGCTGGTGACAGGGAAGGTGGAGCTCATTACACAGCCCCACTGCTGCACCACACTGTGATGATTTTTGTACTAGCTATATTATTCTCCCTCAAAGATGATTTTTTTGAAGTAAAGGAAGAGACCAGAGGTTAAGTGTGAAAGAGTTAAGAGCCTCAGTCAACAAACAGCCAGGGCAAGGATAGCAAATCCCAAAGGATCCAAGCTGCTGTGTCCCCACATATCCCAGCCCCAGCCCCAGCCCAGCACCTGCATGTTGGGAAGGCCTGCAGGAGCAGGAAAACAGCTGCTGGAGCCCACCCTAAGCTCAGCCCTAGCCCAGTGATGTGTGTGAGGCACATGCACTTGAGCAGTTTCAAAGCTGGAGCTGTGCCACGGGCAGGAGCAGCCCTGGGACCTCGCTGGCACGCAGCTCTCAGGTCAGGAGCATATAGGAGCAGAAAAGAGGAAAAGCAAGATCCTGAATATGCATTTCTCTGTTTTACTTAAAAACTTGGTGCTTATGTATTTTCCTCTCCTCCCTGTGTCTTTTCCTGCCACTTTGCTTTCTCCTTTGGCATCTTTCCTGCTCCTTTGAACACATTCCCAGGAGAGCTCTCACTGCCATACTCACTTGGCAAGATTCCAAGTAGGGAACAGAGGACAGGCCAGAGTGTCAGGGGCCAAGCAAAGCTATTGAGCTGTGCTCTTCAACCCAGGGTTCCTCTGCCTTTGCCTTCCCAAAAGACACTCAGGGGTCTCTTTGGAAACCTGCTTTGCTGCTCTTTGCTTCACTCCAGAAACACTCTGTACTAGTAAAAATAGCATGCCCTTGAAAAGCTGGCACATTGGGTTTGTTGCTCTGTTACTGAAATAGCCCTGAAGATACTGAGGAGGTTGAAAATCAGCAGTGACCCAGAGACACTGAACAGCACAGCAAGAGGTGCCCTGGCCAACATGTGGGAGCTCCTGTGGCTCAGAGACTCAACCCTTCCCTGGCCCATGGCATGCTTTCCCAGGCATGTTCCTGAGGACAGATGCTACAAGGAGAACAAATCCTGTGGCTCAGGGCAGCCAATTCTCTCAACCTTCCCACGGGGGAGACCGGACAGGGCAGCACAATAGCCACTTCCCTCCTTGCAAATACTATAATTGGAGCTACTACACCACATTTTCACAGCCCACAATGAGGGTCGGATGCTCACGAGACCTCGGTTCCTGTTTAGGGACCAAAAGGGCAGAGATTTTCAAAGAGGCTGGTATATTGTATGCTATATTTATCAGCAAAATAGCCCTAAATATCAAAAGGAGGCCATAGCTTGGCTTTTGGAAAAGCCTTTAAAAATCCCAACCTCCTGGCTTGCCCAGATGGGCACAAGTGATAATGCAAACCTGGCATCTTGTCAGAGAGTGGCACCATGAAGTCAGTGCTGCCCTCATGCTTCTGCACCACAGCCTAAATCCAACATCAGCCCCATCCCTCAGACACTCTCAAGCTGATCAGCAAGGTGTCTCCTACTGACAGCAGTGAGATGAAGATGGAATTGAGATCTCACTGTTTACAGATAAGGTTCTTATATTTTCCAAAAGGAAGCAAACAAGGTTCATAAGTGTGGAGGTCTTCACATGTAGGAGGTCTTAGACCCCTTAGCCCTCTGCAACCATCACATCCAAGTGCCTCACAGCCTTTCAGGTATTTATCTTCACTGCTTGGCAAGAGACATGAACAAGACAAAAGAAGTAACTTTCCCTGGGCCTCCACTGTCCATGATGGAACAAGAATTGGGCAAAAACTTCCCGAGTTTCAACTCAGTTTCTCACTCACTACATAAGCCCCTCTCAGGTAGGTGGAGATGCTCAATATTTCCCAAAAGAAATCCTTCCTTCAACATACCAGATGAATGAGGGAGGGGAGGGGAGGAGGAAGGAAGGGGAGAGAGGACAGGGGACAGGGGAGAGCGAAGGTTTTGTCACAAAGGAGCCACAGAGAGAAGGAGAGGCAGGGCCATGACCTGGCATGCAGAGATGCCCATCTCTGAGCTGTCCCTCCCAGTGTCTGTAGCACACGTGTTATTTCCAGGCACATTTTTCTCACTCTCAGATTTGGAACCAACAAAACATCTCCTCCTGTTTCAAGAGCAACCCAGCAGGCAGTGCCAGAAGCAATATATTTCCACTACTGCAATTGTTATTGATATGTCATCAGAAAACTGCATTTCTTAAGAAGCCTTACAGCAACCACAAACTAGGGAATGGATATCCTGATCCTCCAGAAGTCATTTTGAATGCTTGCATGTAAAGACTTTGTTTAAAATGCAGCAAAACCAGATTTGTTGATCCTAGAAGTAGCTAAAAAATAATGCAATCTTTAAGCTTAAAATTTCTATTTGGAACCCAGCCGAAAAATAAATTCATAGTCACTTTCAGATACAATTTTTTAAAATACAGATGATGTATTAATATAAGCTTTTGAGTTTAAAGCACTTCCCCTGAGTTCACTGAGAGTTCAGACAAAATCAAAACAGGCAGACACACGTCATCTCTGCTGTGTGCCACTGAACTGGAGCCCAAAGCAGCCAGGCCCCTTTCTCCCTCTCCTCAATCACTGTGACACACAGCATGCTCCAGAAAGAGATAATATTATTCCTAGAGAGAGACTGTGTCTTCAGTGTCTGCTGAAAAGCCCCCTAACTAAATAAAAGAAACTTGAGCTGCTAATATTTATTCATAATATTGAGGGTTTTGCATGCACAGTATATATGCACACACTCATTTCCACTGGAACTAAAGCTTTGAGGAAAATTCAGGCAAAATACACCACATAAAGAACAATACCTCTGCAGGAGTGGTCCATCTTGTTGTATTTGAAGTACCCACTTTTGCACTGGCAGAGAGCAATTCCATCAAAGTCGGTGCATTCTGAAGTTTCCTTGTCACATTCAGGGTCTTTCTGTCTGCACAAGCTGCCAGCTGTTGGGAAGAGGTGGCCAACATCAGCATGGTTCTCCCTGAACCCACCTTTATGCACTTCTGCTTTACCTGGGCAGCCCATTCAGCTGATGTGCTGCTTTAATTTTTTTATTATTATTTTTTTTTTTGTAATATTTTTTCCATTAGGAGGGAATCAACATTACGCTATATCACTGTTTCTTGTGTATCTACCATCATTTGTACAGGCAGATAGAGGGGGTGAATAATAAATGTTTCAGTTCAGAAGCAGAAGGGGAAATGAAAAAGAGAAACCTGGTTTGGCTCAAGCTCAAACACATTCATCCCCTGACACAGTTCAACAAATCAAATTTTAAGTTTATATCAAGCAAAACATTTTGCTTAGACCAAACCAATTCTTTTCCATTTCAGTATTAAGCACTGGATTTTGTCATTTTTCAAACAAAATTTTTTTTACAAAAAATCTGTACTTTCATTTACATTACTTTGAAGCAGTGTTTTAATTCAGAAGGTCAGACTTGTAACAAAGAGCATTCATCAAAACTGTGGATGGAAATTGTGACATCAAATTTATATTGTTTACTGGGAAGTCAGACTAAATGGAATGAATAAATATTCGTGAAAAATATGATTTTATGGAAAATATGTCACTCATTTGGCAGTCTGCATTTATAAACCTCTCCTTGCTAGGGTTGTTGGTTTGTTTTTTTTTTAATCTGACATCTTTTCTTCTAGGTACTTACACGAGAATATAATTTATTTCTTACTCTGCTTATTTCAAATCAGGAGCTGACTTTACAGATGCACTGTATCAGAGGAAATAGGTAGGTATAATCGGAGCAGGTTTACCCAAATAATTTAAAGCAATCCATGGGCAGAGTATGGCTTTAAAATACAACACATTGCAATGAAAGCACACACTAAACTTCTCATCTGCATGCTTACTTTGCCAAAATGATACAGGGGATTTCCCAATAAACCCAGGCTAAGTGTTGCCAGCCTCCATCCCCCTTGAGGCCAAACCTTAAAGCCTTGAACCCCAAAGTCACATAATGCCATGTGCAGCAGTTTCCTTGCAGGAAACTCTTGCAGGGATCCTGAGGAACCTCTCACAGGTAAATCTCCTCTATCACTCCCTGAGGAAATGAGAACTGGGAGATGCCAGGGGACAGCATTGGAGTCCACCTGGAGAAGGTCACACACAACATGGGTGTCCTTCTCCACATCTTCCTTTGCTGTATCCACATTTCCCTTGGGCAGGCAGAGGATTCAGTACAGAAATCAAAAGGTCTTAATTGTGAACCATTTTACAACCTGCAACACTGAAACTGAGCAGGCAGGAGGGCAGAGCTCACCATGCAGCCTCCAGCAGCCCTAATTGAGTTCACTGGCAGGGTTTTGTCTCTTGGCTTTCACACCATTTCCCTGGCTCCTGGCAGTGTGTGTGAAATTAAGACTTACAGGTTTTTGATCTGGCTGGGCCCAGTGTCACATCCCAGAGATGAAAGGCAGCCCTACAATGTCTCTAATCCTGTGCTGCACAGTATTTTCACAGAGGCAGAATTCTCACACATGTGGCAAAGATAAGGCTTTGGTATCTGCATCCCTTTTGTGCTGGGAGGTTCTTAAGATGACTCCCATTTAAGTGAGATAAAAAGATTCAGATGGATTTTTCCAAATGACAGAAGGTTCTCCCCTTTCATAAAAGGAGCCAAATAAAACATCCCTTTCCTCTCCTGCCACAGTCCTTCCAGATTTACCTCTGTGGAGTGATTTCAGGCTGGAGATGAACTGACAGGCTTCAGTGGGGGATTTGCAAGCTCGAATGTAGCTTTTCACGCTGCCGATAACATCGAAGAAAGTCACGTTGGATGCTAAAGAGAACGTGGATTGCACTGAAACATGCACAAAATTTGCCTCCCTAACAAAAAACAAGACAAAACAAAACAGCCCTGAGTATCACAGGTCAGTCTGATGTCATCATTATCACCTTATACACGGGACTGCTATTAACACAAGAGATGCTTATCGCAGACACAGCACTACACACACACACTGCAAGAGCCACCCACTGCAACAGACCTTAAGACCAGGACTAATCAATACACAGAGAGGAGAATATGGAGCTGGAAGGGATGCTGGTAGCTCACTTTGGAACCAGCCATAAATCCCTCCTGGGCAGCCCATCCCCAAAGCTGCTCAGGTCAGGAGGAGAGTACTAGGTGAGCCTGGGCAGCTTGTCAGGCATTCCTCTCACCCTGTACCACTGCCAGCTGCATTGTATCAAGCCCAGCACTGACTCAAAATGGAGAGTGTGGATCTCAAGCTGAAGATCCCAAATGCTCAAGTTTCCCATTCTTCCTCTAGGAGCCTTAACCTTACCTGCTTGCCTTAACTGTGGAGTGGTGGTATCCTGGCAAGCCTGACAGCGATGCATTGAGCTGCAAGGAGGGAGAGAGCAGCTGTTAGTGCCCCAGGGGATGATGGAAGGAGGCAGCCCCATGGGATGTAGCAGGGGACAGTCCTTCTGGGTCAGTCACACCATCCCCTGTGTTTCCCAGAGATGCCTGCTGAGCCCAAGGGGGCTCTGAGCACCCCAGAAGTTCATCTGCTCTGTAAGAGAGATTCACTGCTCTGTTGCCAGTAAGAGGTGGACAAAGTCACCATTGCACAGCCTTGGACCAGAACTAAGCCCCAGGGATTTTGACATGAGCATCTGCCTGTGGCCCTGCTGTGTAATGACCACAAAGACCAGGGATGAGCCAGATGTCAGCAGGGAGAGAGCCCATGCAAGGCCGACCTCCAAGCAGCACCCTTGGAGATTGCAGATCTTCCCTGACCCTGGATCTGTGCAGTTGTTTGTGTTTACTCCCCAGCACAAGCTGTGCAGGCAGCATCACAGTGACTCCACCCAGCACCCCCTTCCTTTGGCAGCATCCCCCAGTCACCTGCTCCAAAGAGCTGGAATGAAGTGCACCCAGCCCAGGAACCACTAACAGGATGAACTTGTGCATGCAGTGAAATGGATAAGAACTGCACAGGGATGTACCCACCCCCAGCCCATGGGTCTTTTTGGACCTATTGATGCCACAGCCCATGGGGAAGCCAACAGCCTGTCCAGCACTGGCTCTCAGCTGACCAAGAGCCACATGGCTGCAACTGAATGGCTGGGAAATGTGACAGCCATTAGAGAAGTGAAGGGGACTTGTCCCATCAGCACTGCCAAAGCCCCAGCAAGGACACTCACCATCTCCAGAATCTCCTTCTCAATGTGGAAGAGCTCTGTGTACTTCCCATGGGTGATATTAAGTTTCAGGGGAACCTGGCCAATAAATACTCTCACTAAAAAGAAGAATAAGACAAGTTAGTTGGAACACATCTTTGTGCCATGCATAGATGTGCTTTCATCTGCTTTACATGAGGGGGCTGTTTGCATGGAAAATCCCTTTACAAGGCATACAGAAAATTTAGATCTGAGAGTCATTGCCCCAGTAAAGCAAAGCCACAGCCTTGGGTTTTTTTCACAAGGGTTGCTGCAATGTTCCCACAGTCCCAGTCAAATTCCAGAGCTCAGTGCTGCTGAACAGACAGCATTTCACTTCTGTGTTCATACATTTCATGCAGAAGCACAGACTAACTTAAATAGATCCAGAGATGGGTAAATTTAGTAAGAAGACAATGTCAGGTAGCAAAGCAATTTATGATAATTTGGGGTAAACATGTCAAATCTCTTACTCCTCCCTGCAATGGAAGGAAATCAAATCAGCAAGTCAAAAGAAAGCACTGTAGAAAGGACATTTTCACTTTTTAAACTGCTGGAGAGAATGAGCAATGACATTTGAAAAGAGGTCCAAAAGATGCATTTTTCTGTGCTTAGATTCATATTTGATTCACAGCAACAGAATGCAATAATCTGAATTGTCCAGACTTGCAGAGATAATACCCCTAAATCTTGTATTAAGTGTCATGAGATACTCAGTGGAAATGAGAACTCAGAACTCCAGCTTTATGTTCCACCAGAAAAACAAATACAGTTGCAGATAACATTATAAAGTCTCCAATTCTTTCCCATCCACTCAACCTATCTTCACCACAAATCATACATCACACATCACTAATGTAACAACTGCAGGCAAAAATTATGATGAGAATCACCTTCACAGTGTTTATATAATCTGCCCACATCCCAGTTCAAGGCATAATCAAAACAAGTCTCTAAATTAGAAGCTGACATATCCCAACTCAAAAAAAATGTTTCAAAACACTATTCAGGGACACCTCACCCATGTTTCCTCAGCAAAATTTCCATGCCTCTAATCCTCATTGATTAAGGGTCAGAAGAAAATCCATGAAAACAAATTCCCCTTTACAATGGGATATTGTAAGTCTTCGAGACTGAGAGTCCTCTAACAAAAAGGAAGGGGTCAGAACCTGAGTTCCAGCTAATAACTGTGCTGATCAAAAAATGCTAAAGGTATGAAACAAGACCCTGATCCTACAAAGACTTTCACGGCTGCTTAACTTTCCACACATGGCTGATCCCACTGAAGCCAGGTTACACAACAGCCCCACTCACTTCTCCCAAGCCAAGTGCCTTCACAGGAGTCTGCAGGGCTGATAAGCTGCTGGATGCTTTTTGGGAGTTCTAAAGCACATCAGGAACAGAAGGGGCACATCTGTCCTTACTACCAAGCCTGAGCCCACCTCTGCATTGCTGCATTTTTAAGAAGCACTCAGATATCTCTGCCTGCTCCCCAGGCAGCCCAACACGACAGGCATTAGACATCACACTTGTATAAACACTAAAAGGCTCCGATAAAAGTGGTGGTTGGGAGGAACATCAAGCTCCTGAACTCGTTTGAGCCTAAGTCAATTTATTTTAGATGATTAAAGATAATTATTTCCATCCCTGGTTTTCACTTTTGTTTTCTTACCTAAATTGCACTTTCCTTTTTCCAGCTCATATCCAAGAGGACACTGACAGATATAGGAGCCATGGGTGTTGTTGCAGGTGGCCAGCGCAGGACAAGGGTTGGAAAGACATTTATCCACCTCTACAAAAGCAAAAAAAAGGAAAAAAAAACCAAAAAAAACCCCAGATTATACTTACAGAATCATAAAAATCATCAACTGTTGGGCTAAAAGAGATGAACTTGGCTCCCCATCTGTGACTCCTTGAGCATTATCAGATGCTTCACTGCATCATTTGCACTTACTATTTATGCTGATCCTAATTATTCTGTTGGAGCTGAAAGAATAAATATAAACCACTTGAATATTCATTCACAAACCCTTGGGGTCCAGCATGGATCCATGCTAATGTGAACATCCAACTTATCTACAGAACTGCTCCTCAGAAGATCTCAGGGTACTTTCCAGAGACAAACAACCCAACAGTTTTTGCATGAGAATCCCAAAGAAGGAATCTCAACAGCCCAAGCTAGACAAGTGAGCATGGACTGCTTCACCAAAGTCCTGCCCTTTTCATCCAAGCCCTGTTTCTCTGCTCCAAAGGTGGTGCTTGAGCACTGATCCAGTCTGTAGATTACCCAGTAATGGTGAAGGCAGTCCTGGCTGCAGTCACCTCCTTTTTCCAGAGCTCCTCTGTGCCAGGCTGGGGATGGTCACAGCAGTGATTCCTGCCTGTGCCATCACTCACAGGGCCCTTCCTGCTGGATGCCAAGAGCTTGGGGAGCTGACACCACTGAGATAATATGGTGTTTCAGGGGATTAAGGACTGTAATCTCAGATGCTTCACCGATTACACAACTCCAACTGCAAATTCTGAAGAATATATCCAATATTTCCTCTTAAAAAAAGGCAAAAAGATGTCCTGGTCAAAAAAAATCCTCTTGCTGCATCTCTGATTCACATGAGCACAAGCACACATCACACACACCCACAAGGGCAGACCACAGGCAGGGCTGTGGACTTGTCAGTGTCAAGGCTCTATGAGATTAGCAAGATATTTTACACACCATATGCAGCTGTCCTGTGGCTGCTGCTGAGTGCTGCAGCAGAGGCAGGAAGGACAGGCTCTGTGGTTAAAGCACCAGGCACAAGAGCCAAAGCCATGTGAGCATTTCTGGTGGCACTGCAATACCCCATGGCAGCACACAGACCTGACAGCCCCGAGCCAAACTCTGCACTGGGATATGCCATTTGATGCAATCTCATGCCTGGGCTAGCCTGGCACAGCTACCTCAGCACCAGTGAGAAGCAGATTTGGTGACTCTAATCTATGCAGCCAGAAATGAGTGGGTATGATTTAAAACCATGGCTTTCACTTTGCCATCCTTCACTTTGTGCTTCATACAGCACAGACCAGGGCAGCTTCTCTCAGGGCAGTGATTACCCATGTACAAACTACCACGTCCAAGACCACAGAAGGATCTTTTACATTCTGGTAAATGGCAAATCTCAGTTTTCAAAGGAAAGAATATTTTGGCAAAAGTGTGAATCAGTTGCTAACCAGGATACATTATCTTCATTATTCAATTAAAAAACATTAATTCCAGTAATTTCTTTTTTGCATGAAGCAATAGCTATAACTAAAAGCAATCAGCATGAGAAGTAACCTTTAAATACTTAATTGTTGGACAGAATATATATTATTGCAAATATTCCACTGAGATTAATGCCTTTAGCACACACAATATCCTACAGTGGCATGATAGCTGTGCTCTGAACTTCAAACACAAAGCCAATTTCCTTTCATATAAGACTTCAGCAAATGTATTTACTTGAGAAGATAAGGAGACTGGCAGTGGTAATAAATTACTGTAACATACTCAGCAAGACTATGGTAAATAGCCTACCAGAAGAGGCATCAGGCCCCTAAGTAGAAAATTAATATTTAGTGAGATGGGGAGAAAACAGGCTGTGATATGAGAAGCAGTTTCAACACAAATACCAAGTGCTGGCCAAGTGTACTTTCTCATTAATAAGGCAGGTATCAATTATTATTGATTGTTAACCTATCAACAAATATAAAGTGCATTCTGTGTTTACCTGTAAGGCAAAGCAGCTTTATTTTCTTGAAACTGTCAAATGTCAGCCTAATCTTTCTATCAGAAATGTTCACCAAAGTGCTCACCCTTATTTCAGCCATTCAACTTGATTGCTAAACCCTTAGCTTAAAAAAACCAGCACAGAGATGAGTTATTGCCCTCAAACCCTGCTGACAACAGACTTGTCATACATACACGCACACACAGCTCTTTGAAAACTCTTAAAGTGGGACCCAGGTATTCCTGCCCTGCTTGTTCCTGGCCCCACCACTGGTGAGAGCCATTGTTCACGTTACCTGTTGCTGGAGGTGATGTCCTCAGCCCTGCCGTGCTGCTCGTCGGAGGAACAGTGGTTGGTTTGGTAGCAGCCAAAGTAGTTGCAATGCTCAAAGTGGTCTTGGTGGTTGGAGTGGCTTCAGAAGGACTCGTAACATGGAGGTTTTCCTCAGTGACTTCACCAGGCTTTGAAGTGGTGGGATCCATGGCTTCTGTGCTTTTACCAGTGGTATAGCTGTGTTTGGTGGCAGGGGGTGTCTGGGCCCTGTGGTCCTTCACGGTGCTGGTCTCATCTGGGGTGGGTCGGCGACCAGCCGGCGTTGTCAGCATAGGAGGTTTCAGCGTGGTCACAGCCACTGCAGGGATAATGCTGCTGTGATTTGTCGCAGTTGGTGAGGGACTGAGGGGTGTGTCTGTTGCACCAGCCTGTGGAGCAACACTGGCTGTGGTGGGCAGAGGTGTTGCCTTCCCAAAGCTGTCCCTTTGGGTGGTGGCATCTCCAGGCAAGGCAGTCTCTGTTATCGTCACAGGAGAGGACACAGACACGATGCGTCCACCGAGCAGCTCCATGGGTGCTGTAGGGAGAGGTGACCTGGTGGGAGTGAAAGTGGTGCCCTTTTGGGGGTGGTGTGTGACACTGGGCTTGTTGGTCTCTCTGGGTGAGCTCCTGGCTGTGGTGGCTGTGGAGGGCACCTGCCTGACCACACTCGTAGCCACAGTGGTGCTTGCTTGATCGCTCTCGCTGGACTGCGAGATGGATGAGGGTGATGAAAACACAGGCAATAAAGATGCTAATGAGTGAGATGGGGAGGGCAAGGAGGAAGTGGACAAGGAGGATGACAAAGGCTGCAGAGGGGGCGAAGATGCCATCACAGAGGGCGAGCGTGGCTCAGGTGATTCTGACAGTGTAAACAGATGAGTTGGTGGTGGTGTTGATGACAGCGAGTGCTGCAGTGATGACAGTGAGGAAGAGGCTGGAAATGCTGATGAAGACAGAGATGATCCATCAGTGGTCAACAACTGAGAGTCAGTGTTGGACAGAGTTGTGTTTTCTATGCTGCCCATAGAATCAGATGTCGACGGTTTGGAAGGGTGCACCAGCAACGGCTCCGTAGATGGTTCAACAAAACTGCTGCTGTTTGATGCATTGGTCTGCCTGTCGTGAGCCACAGAGGATTGTGAAGCATCAAAAGGGCTGGAAATTTCAGAAAAAGAGGTGGAACTTTCAGAGGAATCAGCAGAGGTGCTGCTGTTGGAGATAGACAGCAGGGTCCTTTCTCCTCCTCTGGTATACGTGGTTGAAATGTATGTGCCATCTGTGTGAGAAACCGAGGTCCTTTTCTCAGCATCGATGCTACTGAGTGGCTGACCACTACCTGAAAGGTCTGGAGTAAAAGGACAAAAAACAGTAGAAAGACAAAGTAATCTGAAAGCATTTTGAAGTTATATTAAAACTGTTTGCTAAATAAGATGTTCTTGTCTGTGAACCTGTCCATCATGATTTTCTAAAAATTTCACGCACCATTCAAGCATGGTTATGGGATTAGGAGTCTTATCCACTCCTTAATTGATTCTAAAATGGTGAAACCTGACAAACACAAGACTCCCATGAAATGTGTAGGTTTCCAAATCACTTCTTCACATACTGCTTTCCTAAAGTGATCGAGCTCTTAGCATTCTGTGATATTTGTGGTAAGCTAAGCAGGAAAACCCAATTCTTCTTTTTATCACTCTTGTTTAAAAAACTCATTTCCTCTCCCTCTTTCCTCCATTCCCATCTACAGAATATCCATCTTGTTCAGTCAATTTCTTTTTAGACACAGTGAACTTCATGACTCTGCAGGATGAAATTATTACATTATGTTAATTTGCAGCTTATCCTGAACCCAGTGATTCAAAACTTTGCAGCCAGGAAAACCTAAATGAACAGCACATCAGCCTGCAAAAAATTCAGATTATTTAGCATAAAAGGTGCAGTCAATCTTATAATACCAATTTCAGAATGTACAGCTAAGTTCGGCCAACTTTAAAAAAATAAAATATAGTATTGAAAATTTGTTTTAATTCTACAACTGACTTAGGTCATCCCAAAAATCTTCTGAAAGCATCACCCAAAATAAACCAGTTAGGACACAAAAAAAAGTGATGCAGCCACCAAAACAGGAGTGTTTATGGCTCCATTTCTGGAATAGTTCCCCATCTGTGTGGGGTCTGGTTTTGAGTCCTTCGATGGAAACATCCCCCGAGTGAACCCACAGGTGGTATTGAATGCAGTAATGAACAAGAACTTTATGTACACCATACTGAAAAACAGGACGATGTGAATTCCCCCCAGATGTACTCCAGGAAACATCAACTTACTTGTGAGATCATTTTGGAAAGAAGAGTAAGTGGGTATCTTGGCAGAACGCACGAAGACCGTCTCCGTGGCAAAGCCCGTGAAAGCCCCGCTGCTGGTGGAGGCGTTGGCTGGGCTGCCCTGCTCCACCAGCGCTGGCTCAGATGGCTCTGGAGGGCTGGAAGCTTCAGCATGGACAGAAGAGCTCTCCATGGCACCAGCCAGTGTGCCATCTGTCACTGGGTGCAGCATCCTCTCCTCAGCACCCACGGACATGGATGAGCTGTACATGGGAGCGGTGACGGGGCTGGACATCCTCTTCTCAGCACTTGAGCTGCTTAGGGAGCGATGGCTGCTGCCAGGAGCTGGAAAAGGATTGAAAAGCAGGTATCTGATTTTATCACCTCCCAGCAGACAGGACTGCCCAAATACCAGGGAATCAGTACCATTAAAATATGGGATGTTAATGTTATAATTATCACCCCAACCCAGCAGACATTCAGTGTGTCTTACAGCAACAAGCTACAAGTCTCAAGAATGAGACCTTTCTTGTTAAGCACCAGCAGCTGCAGATATACAGAACCACTGTGCAGAACCACAACCATTTATAAATGCTGCCCATGACACCTGCAACAGCTGTGTCATACTAATCCTACAGAGGAGGGGAAGGGAGAGGCAGCCAAATGCTACCCCAGAGTTCAGAAAAACTCACTGGAAGGTTCAGCAGCAGCTGAGAAGTAGGTGAAGACCCTGGATGAAAGGGTGCCCTTGGGCTCTGGAGACCCTGCTCGGCCAGATGACACATGTGTCACCCGAGGCCATGCCGTGGAGGACAGGATGGGGCCGGTGTGGATGTCCCCAGCTGTGTCAGGCTGAGATGTGAGGCTTTCTGCTTTTGTGCTCCACATGCTGCGGCTACCTGGGGCTTGGGATGTCCCTTCCTTGTGGATGAAGAGTGTGGCTGAAGGTGAAGGCACTGAAATGCTGGGAGAAAACGCAGGCAGCAGCTTTGTTGGAAGCTCCCCGAGTCCAGTACTGCTCTGTGAAACATTACTCTTCTTCCCAGGCTCTGCTGCTGCTGAGGACAGCAGGGCTGTGTCCAGGGTGCTGGTGTAGGGGGGAGAGGGAGAGGAGCTCCCTGTGGCACTGGAAGCTCCACGGGTGTCCAACACAGGCACTGTGCTGCTCTCCTCACTGGCAGTAGCTGTCACCAAACCAGCTGTGCTGGTGAGAGGCAGGTGTCCTCCCCTTGCTGAGGTCTTGTCTGCTGAGAAAGAGCGAAGCAAAATGATTTATGCAGCCTACATTATGAATAAGCAGGTGCTCTCTCTTCCATCACTAACCTCTGGCTGAGGGCACAGAGAGAACATTGCAGAAAACCCAATCCTGTGGAAAATTCTAGCTGTGAAGGGACAGCTCTCTCCTGTGCTAGGAGGTGCTGCTCACAGCAGAGCACCCTGGACAAGGCACTAGGAACAAGTTATGGGAACACTTTAGGGTTTGCTTCCCTTCGGGGCTGCCCCTGGTGCCACAGGCCTGACCTGGGCACCAGACACTCACACTGTCACCTCTGCACCCACACTGAGTGAGGGGGAGGTTACACAGCACCCAGATATCTGGTACTTGAAATAAAGCATTGCAGGTTTGTATGGGATCAGTAAATACTGCCTTTGCACCCCAGGCTGGGAGTCAGGAATGACTGCTGCTGCTTCTGCCAGTATAAACATAGCAAATGGGGCAGTCTTGAAGTGGTGCTGTCCCTGAAAACACAGCAAATCTCAAGGCCACAAAATTTTCATCCATAATGTCCAATGCCATCATTCAGCACCTTCTAGCACGCCCTCACTCTCCAGGCAGGTGGGTGTCCGATGTGTGGCCAGAGCTCACCTGGGGAAGTGCTTTCTGAAGCAGATGGAGAGCCTGTGTGCCATGGGTTCAGGGTGGCACCTCTGCCACCACCACCCTGGGTTCCCAAAGAATGGGAATGGCCTGGAGAGCTGATGTTTTCAGCACCAGTGGTGGAAATCTCCGTTGTTTGGGCCAGTGTGGTGCTGGCTGGCAGAGACCTTAATGTCCTCCCTCCACCCTTGGTGCCTGTTGTGGAAACGGAGGTGCTGGTGGTGAGGAAATTGGTTCTTCTCTCTGTTGACAGGATGCTGAATGACACATGGCTGCTTCCAGTAGCTAAAATGTGATAAAGAAACAAGTTACATTTTTACACATATGAAATTATAAATAAAAATGAGGTTTCTTCCAATTGCACCCAGAGGCAGTGAGTACACAAACACAAGTAGAAAATATGAGAAGATATCAATTTCCAAAGATGTAAATTCTTCCTACAAAAATTTGTCTTCTAAAAAACAGCATGACGCTGACAAAAGTGCTATTATATAAAAACTGTTGAAATACTAATGCTGTGCACTTGATTTCATCATTATGTGCCTGAGTGCACTCCATGCTGCTAGAACAAATATCGTGACGACCCAGAAAAGCCTGGAAATCAGTTCAGACAAAGCACTACCCTGAGCAGTGTGAAGGTCTTAGAAAAGTCTGAAGAAACAGGATCAGGGGAACAGACCCCTTCAGAACCACAGTGGGGACTATGATGAAACAGCAGCATGAAGGACCTCAGAAACCACATTCAAAGTTGCCTTAAATTTGTTGAGCTGCTTCAAATTCTGGGAAGCAGCATGATCCAAGAAGTAGGACAGAAGGTAGGAACTGAAGTCTGATCCCTGGGACCACAGGGACATGATCTAATCCTCACTTGCTTAGTTCTCTTGTCTGTAACATGGAGATAGCAACTGGAGATAGTAAAAAAAAGGACTGTGATTTGAAAGTTAATTATTTTTCTTGGCATAATGAGACTTTCCACACACGTGCCCTTTCTGTAAAAAAACTAAAGCACATTTTTTTTTGATCAAGAAAGAGCTGAATAATTTCAGACACAAAAATCACACTGTATCCTTCCAAACAGTATATTCTACATAGCAGGAAAAAGACAGGTAAGTGCAAGCTACAGGAATTCCTCTTTTGGCATGTGAGAAAAATGGTATTTCAGTTCTAACGTGAGCTTACCTGGGGAAGGACCTTCCGAAGGAGGGCGAGAGCGTGTTAGGGAAGGGTCTTCCACCTCAGTGAAATCTGTCATTCCTGTGGACCCCTGAGCTCTGGAGGTCTCTCTCACAGAAGATGTGGACAAGGACTGGGTTGTGCCCAAGGTGCTGTGCATGGCACTGCTGGATGTGGAGTCCTTGGCTGCTGTCCAGTGGCTGCTGCCCGAGGCAGACCTGGCTGGTCTCCCACCACCGCTGGATGTGGCTGAAATGGGAGTGTTGGTGGCAGAGGAAGTGAGGGAGGCTTTCTCAGACATTGGTCTCTGGCTGCTTCTGACACCTAGGATACAATAAAACCAGGTTTGATCTATGCATACAGAGCTACACATACGACTGTGTGCTCAGCACCCATTTCTGTGCTGCCCATTGAGAAACTGAAGGTGTCTCTCTGGGAAGAGGTGAATCTCTTAAGTACAGGCACATATGCCTTACAAAAAGCCATGAAAAATCTCAAACCCACATCCTCCAGACCAGCCTGCATGGCACATATAGCACCTGGTGACAGCTGCAAACCCCAGCAAGCAGCTCTGGCAGGGAAATTGTGTGCAGTATTTCTTACCAATGTTCTTCCCAGGACAGGAGTTTCATTAGTAACGAGGCCACCGATGATTTCCACTTTTTCACCCAAAAGCTGAGCTCCACTCTACCCCTTCTCACCCACCCCACTGCCAGCTCAGTGCAGCCAGCAATAAAAGCATCCATGTATCCAATAATGACTGATGACCATATCTGAAGACAAACAGGGCATGGATGTGAAATCTCACCCAGCCCAAGGCAGACAGCTGTCAGACTAACAAATTTACCTCGGAAAGGACCTTCAGAGGCAGAGAGGGAGCTTGTGAGCAAAGGACCCCCAGGAGGGCTCGGGAGATCGGTGGCTTCCTGTGAGCTGCTGGGATGATGTGCCCCAGTTCTCCAGGAAGAGAAAGTCCCACTCAAAGAGCTTGTGGGGTTGGTGCTGGTGGCAGAGTCCCTTGTCATCCCAGATGTGTGGCCACTCTCTGGGGACATCAGTGTCCCCACTGCCATGCTGGACATGTCTGCACCCTGGATGTCCAAGTGCAGCAGCACCTCTTCGGCACCTGGGATGCTCTTGGGGGGTTCATAATTGCTGCTAAAAGCTGAAAAAGGAGAAGAGAAAGGCAAAACTTCATAAACATAAATAAAAACTGCTGGGTTGGTTTAGTCCCACTATCAGTAGATGTAGACAATGTATGTGTGAATATTCAATAGGGAAATATTTAATACTGGGAAATCATTAAGAAAGGGGGGAAAAGTGGTCTCTAAATAGGAACTGCTGAAGTTATTGCTTGCAAAATCCAACTGGAAGTTTTCAAGGAAAATCTATCCTCCCCTTCCAACAAGAATAATATTTATCCATACTTTCATTTCTGTGAAATGCTTTTAAATGTACAGAATGTGCCAAATACAATATTATTCCTCCTTTCTTTAAAATAAAAAGGATGTATTTTGTTAATAAAGAGTCTTTAAATAAGAGTTCTGAGGTATACAGCTATCTGTCAAAACTCACTTGCAGAAGCACTTTCTGAAGCAGACGGCAAGCCTGTGAGCAATGGGTCTGTGACACCTCTGCCTCCATCACCCTGGGCACCCACAGACATCCCAGGGGTCTGGCTCTGGGCTGAAGAGCTGGTGATTTCAGTCCCAGAGGTGGAAATCTCTGCCATGGTGACCAGCCTGGTGCTGGCTGGCAGAGACCTTAATGTCCTCCCTCCACCCTTGGTGGCTGTTGTGGGAATGGAGGTGCCGGAGGTGGGGAAATCCGAACCAAACCTCTCCGTAGCTGAGTTGTTGGATGGCTGGTAGCTGCTTCCAATGGCTATGGTACAATAAAAAAAATGGATTTATACATATGAAATTATAAACAGATGGATCCATTTTCTTCCCAGATGCTTATGGCGCACATACAGATATTAAGCATAGGAAGTTTTCAATCTGGACAAAGTGCTCCTTTGGAAAGGCATGACTCCCCTCACCGCAGGAAGACCTTGCACAAAACCCAGGGCTTGCTGCCAGGCTTTGTGAGAGTGGTGTGGCCCAGACAGCAGGAAACCCCACAGGACAAGGTCTGCGGGGATTTGCCTTTAAATCCCACCTTTGCTCTAATATTGCTGGAAATAGACTACTCAGGCTTTTTTTTGTTATTTTTTTTGTCTTTTGGTTTGGTGTTTTTTTGTGGCTTGAGCACAGCATCAAGCAGCAAAGGGAGGAAACATAAGCACAGCCACATTCCCATATATGATCCTACAGCTCACTACACATCCCAGGGCTTAGCAGGGCACTGTCCTCCGGATATTGGATCTCAGGTTTCCTGCAGCCCCTGTGGTGCTCCCAAGAGCTGTGACAGAGGGAAAGGGATGTGTCAGTGTGAGAGCCCTGGAGATGTGTTTGCTCCTGAAAAGCCCTGGAAACAGGATAAGGATTTGGCAACACTGAGGTTTTCAGTATTCATGTGGAGCTGGGCAAAGTCTGTTTTTGGGAACTCCAGAAATTGGCTGCTGCAGAGAAAGCAAGGGGAAGCCATGGAGCCCAGAGATCTCAGTGTTGCTGCCCTGAGCAAGCTACTAAGCACAGGCATCTCACCCTGTCTAGCTGAGGGCAAACCCAGGTGGCCACAAGTGTGGGTTCCCAACCTTCCATCCCACCCCTTGGGCACAGGTCAGATTGGGCTCAGAGCTGCCCTTGCTCTGCAGCTGACACTGGCCCAGTGAAGATACTTCACAGCTGCAGACATCCACCCTGCAGAAAACACTGTGATAACATCCAAATAACTTTGCATTTTTTTAAGTGGAAAATGCTGGGGGGGTTGGATCAAATTATTTTTTCCATTGCTTTTTCCTGCTTTCAGCAGGGAATTTCAGCTAACCATCCAAATAATAAAAAACAGAGCACATGCAAGCAAAACATAGCATCTCCTCTGCTTCAAGAAAACAAATACTATAAAATGGCTTTTTAAAGTTATGAAACAAAGGCCAGCAAAGCTCACCTCCAAAAGTGCTGTCCTTGGGAGGTGATGCTGTCAGCAAAGGGCTGGTGGAGGTCCCAGTGACACCCCTGGGGTGTAGCAGGATGTGCTCTGCAGCAGTCTGGGTCCTTGCAGCCTGGGAGAAGGCCTGGGGCTGTCCCAGGGAGGCAGGGAGGGCAGTGCTGGGGCTGCTCCCCGAGGGGCTGGGTGAAGCAGCTGCAGTGCCCATGGCAGGGCTGCTGCCCAGCTCTGTGCCCACCCAGCTGCTCACTGGTTGAGAGAGGCTGTCAGGGCCTGCAAGGCAATGGGGGAAAGCAGATGAGAGTCCTGAGATGGGCTTAGCTGCCCACACACCATTCCACAGTGCCGTGCTTCCCCTGCCCCTCAGCCCCCCTGTCTGTACTGTGCCTACAGAAACTTTGTGTCTGGAAGCTGCACCACATAATTCATAATTCTGAGCACCAGGAGAAGCCATATGGATTCTTCTCTCCATCCTTGCACACAAAGCAAGCCAGAAAACTACCCTGAGTGCACGGTGAGGATGAAGAGCTGGATCCATAAGGATCTACAGCACAGGGGAACCAGGCTTAACCAATGCTGGCTGCTCTGGGAACAGCATTCACCTCATTCCCAGGTGTTGGAACACTTTCCCAGTGTTCCTAGGCTGAACTGGGATGGCTCACCTGGGTGATGAGATTGTGAAGATGAAGTTTGCAGCACTGCCCTCACAGTGTTGTTAAACCCTGACACGCTCCAGGCCCCATGGTGCCCTCCCTGCGTCCCCTCAGCTGGATCAGTGCCGATGGTTTCTGAGCCTGGTGCTGTCCCTTCAGCAGCTGCAGGGGTGCTGGGAGAGGCCAGAGCCCTCTTGCCTCTCCTCTGCCTGCCTGCAGCACGGTGATGACTTCCAGGGTCTGGAAAGCAACAAGGAGAGACCCATGTTCACCTGGAAAAGTTCTTTTGTCCCAGCTGGGTGGCAGCAGCATCACCTGCAGTGGTACCCAGCCCTACCACATGCAACAGGAAGGGTCACAGCTGCATCCCTCATGTTTCCTCTGTTTAAAAGAGCACAATTTAACTGCAGGAGGGATTGATGGGAACAGAGGGTTTCTGTCGCCAAAAAATAATGGCATTTTAAACACTGTCTTCATTTGTGCATGGCAAAAGAAACTGATTTTTTTAGAGACATTAAAAATGCAGAAGGCAGTAAGGAGAGGGTGCCAGAACAGCCCACAGCTGGCAGCCTGGGCATGCCAACTCCATATTCTAGTCTCTGAGCAGAAAAAGAACAAGGAATCAAAAATAATGAAGAAAATCTCTATTCTTATATCATTTCAGCTGGGGATATTAAGAAATAAACTGAGCTGGGGACAGGACAAGGAGCACAGATTTGTCTTGCTGCTGTGAGAAACAGGCCTTGATTTAAGTTCATGCTTAAAAGAGTACACTGGTTTACTTATGGCTGAAGATTATGAACAAGCCCAAAAGTAAGTATTCACTTGCAGAATTTTCATGTAAGGACCTCACCACAAATCATCACCACAGCTGGTCAGGGATCCTTAAGCTGAGTTCTTATAACCTAGGCTGGGCTTGTGATGGGTTCAGTTCCTGCTGGGAGGAGGTGTGGGGATGCCTGGGGGTCCCTGTTCTTTGCACAGCCCCTGAGCTCAGTGGATGGGCAGGACTCCCTGGGTACTGCTGTGTGCTGAAAAACAGTGGCAGCTCCTGAGAATCATCTTTGTTGTAATGTTAAAAAACAAAGCCCAGCTTTTCTAAGATTGAATTTCTCTCAAAAATCTGCATTTCTAGTTGTGGGGCAGGAATACTTCCCAACCCACCAGCTATGCTCAGTCTGTGGGCTGCGAACAGCTAACAGGGACTCCCACACACATGAAACTCACCAGGAGGATGGCTGTGGGTGAGCAGGTGGGTCACTGTCCCAGCAGAAGGGTTCTCTGCGGATCCTGCTCCTGGAAGGGTGACATCCCCATCACTGGCAGGGGGACCAGTGTGCCCTTTGCCCCTGCTTGCTGCTGGCACTGCCCTGTGCCACTCCCTGCTCCCAGCCAGCATCGTCACCACGGGGGCACCAGGGGTCCTTATCTCCGTGCTTGAACTTCTCTCCTGATGGCTGCTTTCAATGACTAAAAGGAAAGACAAGAAAAAAACTTAGATCCCGTCAGCACTGATGTGCAGGCTCAGCTCACTGCAGCAACACCAAGGCCAAGCTCTGAGCTCATTTACTTACACTAGAGAAAAACTTTGCATAATCAAAACACAGACATGAAATTTATTTTTGGATTTGCACCAGTGGAAACTAGATTGGTCTGAGGGACCAAATACCAAAACCCACCTCAGTGCAAAAGACTAATTCAATTCAGCACCCTCAGGATTATTTTGTGTTAGGAGAAATAAATTTTGAAAGGAGCAAAAAGAAAGTCTAAAACAAATAACTGATTGAAATACTCGCAGTGTAGAGTCCATGGGAGGAGTGTGAAGGTCTCTGGAGCTGACAGCCCAGCACAGCCCTTGTGCCCCATTCTGAATATAAGATGGGAGGGTCCCACAGCTCTTCCCCTCTCTCCACTTGTCCAGTGCTTGCTGGACACCTGACCTCAAACCCCATCACCTCCAGAGAGCTGGCATGAAGCTGGCTGAGAACTGCAGGTCAGTCAGGAGGGTCAGTACAACCCATCCAGCCACCATGAGGCACTGGGGATAAAGATCAGCGTATGGTGTGGATTATACAGCCCTCCCAGGTGCCAAAGTACCCCAGGGTGATGAAATATTTTGGCACTTCTAACATTAATGTCTACCAGAGCATGAGAAACAAGATGAAGAAGAAGATTGTGAATGAGTGGTGGTCCGGGGAATCAGGGTTTTCAGCTTATGGTACCACCCAGGGCTGTGAGGATTTCCCTGCATATCAGTTCACACAAAAACCAGCAGCCACCATCTCTGTTATAGTCCCAAGGCTTGGCTGGCACTGCAGCCTCAGATGACCTTCAAAGCTCATAACAAGTCAAAGCAAGCCCAAATCTGAAAGGGCAAGGTCCTTGTTTTGTCCATCTTCCTTAAAACCAAAATGCAGTCTCTGTCGTGCATGGCATCCCCAGACAGCAGCTAAAGGCAGCCAGTCCCTGCCCAAAAGCTCTGATTTTGAAGGGTAAACCTGTTCTGGGCCTCCAAACATTTTCTGTAAGAAAACTGTGTGTTCAAGAGAAACACCTATGGGACACCTCCTCCTTGTCTTGTATGTCTTGTATGAGTTGCTGTACCTGCCACAGCAGAGGTGGTAACTTCAGAAGTGGTGTCCTCTATCCATCTGCACTAGCTTCCGTGGGAAGGTAAAAAATAGAGGGCTAGGTGGGACAGTCTGTACTTCATCCTGGGAGTGTAAGCCCCATATGGGCCAAGGAGACAAGAGCTGTGGTGAAGCAGAACCCTCAGAGTACTTTTTCTGGCAACCCCCACAGTGGCTGCGATGCCACTGCCACCCAGAGCCCACTGTGAGCCACCTCCAGTCTCATGGGAAGAGCTTCTGGTCCTCACCAGTTGGACAAGGGGATGGGAAGTGGCAGGGGACATTCATTTCCGAGCCAATACCCAGCCTGTAATTGTAGCCCACAAGTCCATTTATAGCAGCCCCAAAAAACGTGGCTGTGCTGGATGCAGTGCACTGAATTTCTCTCCATCCCCCTCTCACTAAAAGCTTTCAGCTTTTTTTTCAGCAGCCCATGCTGACTGGAAAGCCTGTGGCCAGCTTTGCTGCATGGAGAGCAGGCAAAGCAGCAGATGCTTAAAGAAACCCTTAGGGTACGAGGATAGACAGAGGGAAATCTGCTTTCTCAGGCTGCCAACTCATTTGTCAACAAGGGCTCTGGACAGGCAGGCTAAAATATACAGCATGACACTGCAGCAGGCATTTCATTGCCACTTCTTATAAAGAAAGCCTGGAAATACCAGCAAGCAGTGCCTTCAGCTATGCTCCTTGATTGAATGAGACCAGTTCAAAAGTAAAACACTGCTGTTTGCTTATCTGGTGGTTGTTTGCCCTGCAAATCCACCTCAGAGTTTTCACTATCCTCTTTTGGCTTGGCAGAGCTGCTGGGAATAAACTGAAGCAAAACTCTTCCCCTTATTGTGGGCGCCAGCAAACCTGGCTTTGAGTGCAGCCAGGCAGTGGAGGGGCTGAATGAGAAGGTATTATTTACACAGGCTTCTTAGAGTCATCTGGCATTTTTAACTCTGCCCTGCAAGGTATGCCAGGTCCTGATGCAGGGAGGAAAACCTCGTGCTCAGCTCCCCAGTTCGGTGGGTGCGGAGTGTGAGCCACACTGGGAAATCCAACCCACAGCATGTAGTGAGGAAACACAAAAAAATCGTGCTGTTCAACAAAATAGACTTGAAATCTCACATCCATCGAGCCTGCCAGAAGTGCTAGATAACTACAATGTCCTCTTTGATTTGCCTACCAAAATTAAGACTTCAAAGACGACCCTCCCCTGGAGCGGATGGACCAGACCAAACTTCTTCCCAAAAAATCCCCACAGGACCATCTGGCCTCCCCTGATGCATTAAAGGCTTAAAGCAGAGTGGCTCTTTAGCTGATGGACCGATCTGTCACTAACAATTTTGTCACATCCTAAGCTGCCAACAGTTTTGCATGGTTTAACTCCACATAACCACAGACACTGAGAAATGTTTGACTTCCAGCACAAAACGCTGCCACCCACTGGACTGATGTTTTCCTTCCCAGTTAAAACTAGCAGTGATGCTCACCAGACAGGTCGAGGCTCGGAGTTACTTTTTCTTTGCAAGCATAACAAGTCCGTGGCTTGCTGTGAGCCGAGTTATGTATCTCAGCCAGGACAAACAGATCAAGTTCCAGCTGATTTCTCAAGGCTTTGGGCTTGCCCCTGGCAGCCCAGTTGGATATCTACCTTGTGAGACTCCTGAAAAATCTCTTTTGGGCCAACAGTTTTCTGTCTCCATCCCTGACACAGCACAGGCATTGCCCTGTTTCAGAGATGCTACCAGTGTTTAGGTGATGCTCACAACTCAGCCATGGGTCAGCACAATACCAAAAAGCACAATAACACAAGTTTTCTGCAGTGACTGTGATCACACACAGGCACCTTAGGGCAGGGAGGGAGGAGGAATGTGTCCTGCTAATGCCAGGAGAGCAGCATCCCTACAGGCAGCATTTGTCAGGAGACTGCAGCCAGCCAAGGCACACCACAAGTTATCCCAGCCCCACTGCTTCCCTACAGATGGGATTTTTTTCCCCTCGAGGGGCAGAAAAATACTTTTTTGACTGAGGAACACAAATTTAATCTGAGCTCGATCAGAAGGAAAGCCAAGAGCAGTCGACTGTCCAGAGCAGCCCTTCACCCGGAGCAGTCCCTCCTCGGGAGGGTGGGCATTCCTTGGGGAGCATTCCCGATGGAATGGGAATGGAGCCGCCCATGCAGCGCTTGTTTTGCCAGGGCTGAGGGATAGCCCGAGAATATCCCATGAGCCCGGGAGCATCCCTGGAGCTCGGGAGCATCCCATGAGCCCGGGAGCATCCCATGAGCCCCGGAGCATCCCATGAGCCCCGGAGCATCCCGGGAGCATCCCATGAGCCCCGGAGCATCCCATGAGCCCCGGAGCATCCCATGAGCCCGGGAGCATCCCATGAGCCCGGGAGCATCCCATGAGCCCGGGAGCATCCCATGCCGAGCGCCGCGCGTGGAGCTACAGCAGGCTCCTCCCGGGGACAGGCAGCTATAATTATAAACCCCACATCTGTTAGCGTTGCATAATCTTAACATCATCCGAGGCTCTCGGAGGGGAGAAAAAACTCATCTCGACTCGGAAAACTCCTGGCTGGCTGCAGGGAAAGGTTGGGAAGAAAGGCAGGCTGCGCGGGGCAGCGGTGGCTGGGGGCGGCTCCGGGCTCTGTTTTGAACGGCTGCTGCGGATGTCGGGATCATGGGTGGAGGCCGCTTAGGAGCCAAGTGAGTTTGTGCGAACAAAAGCTAAAGCCCTAAATCTGGACCGTCCAGGGCTCTCTGGGATTTTCAATTTCCTTCCTTGTTCTTGCTCTGAAAGAAGAAGTTCAAGGCGGGGGGTGGAGGGGGGAGTTGGAGGAGGGGAGGGGGGCTGAAATGGATCTTTTAAAAAATTCATACTTGAGATGGGTCAGTTGAGCGTAAACATGCTGATAATACTGCCCGGGAAAGGTCCCTCGTGTGCACTAAGTGCAGGAAAAATGCAAGAGGTTTTTAACCACATGCAGTCAACCCCCTTCTGCTAATTTTTTTATATCAATACAAGGAATTATTCTGTCTGGATTAAGAAAGGTGGCAAGAGAGGGTGTATGGGGAAAAGAAGAGGTGCAGAAGCCTTGCCAGAGCCTCTCACCCTTTTGTGGGGGCTGGTTTGGATGCAGTACCCCATAGACACATTCCCTGGCAGTGCCTTGCTCTGGTCCTTCTGCTCCTTGTCCTCTCCCCACTGGGCCCCAAGCAGAGCAGGACAGCAATTCACAGGCCCTTCAGTCATTTGAACCATAAGAGGAAGGATTTATGCAGCCAACAAAGGTGCCTAGAGCTTTTATATGTCAGCTCAAGAAAAGTGATGGGGGTTTAATGCCAGCAGCAGCCCCTGCATGCTCACAATGCCAAGGTCCATTAATGCCCACCTGGCCACTTCCAGTGATGGGTGCCCAGGACATCAGCATCGCCCTCAGACACTTCAGTGGCATGCCACAGCACCTGGCTTGCAGCTCTGCTTTATGACACAAGAACACCCTGCACTTCTACACCACCTCCCCTCCAGGACCTGTAAAACCTTGGAGGATGCTAAAGGCCATTTTTGCTTCCCACTCTTTTTTTTCACCATCCAAGAATCTGATGCTTTGAGATGCCATAGGAAAAAAAATAAGGATCCAATTACTGCTCTTAAAAGCAGTACCCTAAAGCAAGGAAACAGGTTCTCCAAAATAAAGTGTACACAGAAGTCTGTAATCCTTTCCAAAAGCATAGGATATATGCATACAGAGTGCCCACAACTGGGATAAAACCTTCACAGTGCAGGGACAGGATATTATTCTGCTTATCAAGAGGTTTTACAGCTTCTTAGTTTTGGTGTCCTAAACATTTCCCTGGGGTGGTGCAGGCTCCCAGATCACCAGCTCAAGCCCATGAAATCCTAAGCTTCTTACCCATCTTTCTTGGGCAGTTTGGTTCAATCCACAGATCCCTGAGACTACAGGGATCCATGGGACCACCTGTGCTGCCTGAAAACTGCCAGCCCAGAGTCAGGGCAGCTCCTCGAATCGCTTTTCATAAACTTTTTTTTTTAAACAGCTTTTACAAACTGAATTTTTTTTTAAAAAGTCCTGGTTTATCAACATTTTTATATATATATAAAACACTTTTATATAGAATTCCACTTCCAACAGGGATAAGTTGACTTACCATACTGCTAAAAAACCCATAACCATGCTGAGGCTCCAGCAAAATCTCAATCCATCCATCCATCCATCCATCCAGCATAGACTGAACCTCCAATGCCCCAGGCCCCATGTCCTGATGGCCTTTCTTGAGCAGAAAGCCAAACTCAGCTGTATTTTCTTGCTTTTCAGCTGGTTTGTATTCTGCCCTAGAAGCATCCCTCCAGCCTAATGTGGGGAAAGCCCCCACAGGCCCAGGGCAGAGTGAAGGCAGCACCAGCTGACAGATCCCAGAAGCACTTACCAAAAGGGATTTCTTTCTTACTGATATTAGTAAACATCAATAAACCTAAGCCAAAATAAATCTCCCTAACTGCACAGCTCTCTGAGCACTCACACCTCCTCTCCATCCCCTCTCCCACAACCCTGCAATGGTGAAATGTCCCCAGCTACCCTGCCTGCACCATAGATCCCAAATGTTAAATCCCAGCATCAGCAAATTAATTTCTATAACCCCTCCAGGTTTTTTTATAATGTCCTGCAGAAATGCTACAGAAAATATCACCCACACATCATTTCTCCTTCCTTTTTCTGGGATTTTTAAAGTCCCCTAGAAGCTTTTCTAGTCAAGAAGGCAACGTTGCCCTCACCAGCACTCACGAGGCCAGAGCAAAAGCCACACAGGGACCCAGCCTGGTGTCATTTTAACTTCTGCTCCCATCCAAGGGCAGTGCTGCTGGAGACTATCAGACGGCTTGGGGAGGAAGTCTCCTGGCAGGACTCCACCAAAGTGGAGTTGCTAGGTCACTGGAACAATAAAAAGGCAAGAAACAACATCCTGGCTGCAAAAAAAAGATGGGAAAAAAAAAAAATCCATGGTGGTATGTACAGTGCTGGTGAAGTGGAAAGAAACAGGCTAGTGAGGCTGGAGGGAGCAGCACCATGCTGCTGTCAGCTTCTGCAAACACACAGCTTCATTTCTAACATGGCTCATTCTCCAGACCTCTCACACAAATAGTTCCAGAACCCTGGAATTTGTCTGCAGGGTCTGCAGTTTGTGAAAATCTCACAGGGGTCAATATTTCCAGGGCAGCAAGCTCACTGCTGTTATGCAGAGATTCATTGCACTTTGCCTGTCAGCCTGGCATCACGATCCACTGGATGGCTTTCACCCCCAGCAGCTGCCCACGTTCATTTAAACTGACAGGGTAAGAAACCTGCCCCAAGCAGGGCTGTGTTTTGGGGATAAGGGGTGAGAATCTCTGCAAGGGGCTGAGCACTGCCCAGACCTGGGGCTTGGGCTCCCCTGTAAGGAAAGGTGCCAGAGACTTAGAACCTGCAGGATAAAATTTTGCTGTCTGAAAAGTCTAATTCCCAGGCCAGAAGGGAGCATTAGCTCATTCTGTGTGACCTCATGATAACCAAAGCCATTCCATGTAGCTTATTTACACCCAATATAAGTTCAGTGACTTGTATTTGACTTAAACAGATCTTGCAGGGGAAAAACCACCCAAACTATTGGTATTTGTAATTACCTGGGTTCTAACTCAAAACCACAAGGACTATAGGCTGAAGCACAGATTCTTCTGCACAAAACCTCAACGCCTATCAAAAGTGATGCCAGGCAGTACAAAGCAGATGTGTGACAAAAGACATCTGCCCTGGGGGCTAAGGACTCAGCCCTTTGCAGACCCAGGTGAAAACAAGATTGTATTTTCACATCCCACTCTGGAAACAAAACCACAGGTCCCAGCTCCAGGTGAAGCTAAGTGGTCTGAGCCAGGAGCTGCTTCCCACACCCAGGAAGGGACAATAAACACTGGGAAGATGAAGGAAGGAGCAGTTAAAGGGTGCTGCAATGCTGTGAGGTTATGCTGGAAGCAGCCAGGGGCTTTTATGAGCCCCTGAGGGCCAAGTCATGCTGCTCAGTGATGCACATGGGCTTTGATCCAGGTGTCTTGACCAGAGGCTCACTCCAGCAATGTACTTAAGAAGAGCTCCCCAGAGAATTATTCCCCATGCTTAACACTAAGCACATGCCAAGGAGCTTTGCTGGCTGGCAGTCACACCAGGGATGATGACCAGCCTGGGAATTGAGCAACTTCTCAAGGACATTGTGGGGATGAGAAGGACAAGGAGCCCTTCTGGATGCAGGAAAATCATCAGACTGCCAAGTGGTAGATGCCATTTGGTGACATGCAGATACAAGGCTCAGTGGATTCCTCCCTCCATGCAGACCAGCAAAATGTAACCCCATCCCAGGGGAAAACTGGAGGTAGCCCAAGCCTGATGCCCAACTGAAGGTGGGATGCAGGGCACGGTGTCATGGCAGCAGGAACCATGGATGCTCTGGTGGCTCCTACCCTTCAGCAAGGGGCAGTGAGACTTGTGAAGGGATGGAGAAAAAGGCAAACGGGCAAAAAAATAAAGCAGCTTAAAGAGAGATGAATCCCCAGAAGAGATAAGGGCCCCCACCTCCCTTCCCCCATCTGCTGCGAAAGGATGATGATCTAAATCTCATTTCCTAGATGACACCGTGCCGATCTGCCGCCGGAAGCAGCGGTGGCAGCGCTCAGGATGGCGCCGGACCTCCTTCTTCCAGGGGATGGGCCAGGTCTTTCCCAGTGGCACCAGCAGAGGAGCAGCACTGCCCAGGGCAGCTGGAACACCCGGCACCACTCTGCCTCTGCAGTCACACGTTTCCTTTCTGTCAATGGGGGAAGGGGTTTACCACTTCCAGTGCCTTTCTGCACAGGTTTGGGGGAGGTTGAAAAATAGACACCTTCTTTCAGATGTGGGTGCTGGGGAAGGGCAGGACTGGGCTGTCACCTCTGAGCTGTCACCTCTGAGCAATCCCTGAGGGTTCAGAGGGAGTTGTGGTCAGGTCACAGCCTACCTCAACGCATACAGGCGTGGTGTGGTGAGCAAGGCAGCGCAGAACACTGGGAGGACAGAAATCTGTGCCCAAAACCCTCCTGCCCACGCAAAGACACAGATTACCCAGCACAGAGTCACCGCACATCAAGTGCCTTGGCACCTCCATGCCATCAAGTGACCACCAACTTCAGCCTTAACCCAGCATGTGACACAGCTCATCCAGCACCCTACAATCTCCAGGTGTATCAGCACTTTGCAGGACAGGATTATAAGGATCTCTGACTGCATGCTGGGGACTGTCCTCAGAGGACACAAAATTGCTGTTACTCCCCAATTTAAAAGTCTCCTGGTTCATTTAGCTTTCTTCATGCATCATTTTTGCTACCTGTTCCTAAGAAGAGACCATCTTCATGATTTTCTGCATTCTCTGATAATGTTTCCCTCCTAAAAAATATCCTTTCAAAGGGCCTTTATCTGCGGGGTTGGCTGACGGTCTAATATTGCATCCCCATTCTGCATTTGCTGAAAGAGCTGATAATGTCCTAAAAAGAATTAACATTTAGATGTTAGTCCTGTAACCAAATCTGAATCAAACAATGATGACCGTTCAAATGTCTAAAGCTACTCAGGGGTATTTTCATTTAAGCCCTACCAAGCTTGTACCAGGGGTGAGGAGGTTTCTAAAGATGCCTTTGTGAGCACCAGCCACTGAAACCCTTCTCCTTGTCCCTCCAGACACAGATACAATTATACCCAGCTCCAGCACAAAGATAAAGGCTGAATTACAAGAGCAGCATTATGCTCCACAATCAAGGTCCTTGATTCCAATTGACAAGGAACGCAAATCATGCGCAGTTTATCTGCGGATGCTTCCACTCCTGGAAATCATTCCCATCACAGGATAGAAATGAGTTCAATAGACAGGGTTACCTTTTGCATTTCCTCCCCAAATTGCTAAATCACCTTGTCAGTTTGTGAGATCTCACAAGTAATGCAGGGTCAAACCTGTCCAACACTTGTCTGAGATATTTCTTTGTGGAAGGTTTAACTACCAGCTGCTACAGTTTCCCTGATAAGAAAGTGTTTTCTTACCTTTAGTGGCATGAATGTAGCAGAACAGTTATTCAGAGATGCAGTGAAACCCTTCTCATTTTAAAAATGTGGTATACTTATCTACCATTCTGGGTGATCCTGCAAGGGGAGATATATCCAGATCCCTTGGGAAATGTCTTGAGATCCCTCGCAGAGCTGCCTTTTGCTTTTATAGAGCACTCAAAACCAAAGCCAAGTGAAAAACCCCTCAAATATCCAAACTCCCACATCAACCCCTCAATTTATGCCTACTCCAGAAAGCGCTGTTCTCCCCCCAAAATAGATCCCGAGACCCTGGGTGGGTGGGCAGCAGTACCCTCCTGCTAGGCTATCAGAGAAGGTATCTTTTGGATAATATATTGAAGCCAAAGTTAGTGTGATTCATCCCCGCTTCAGCAAAGTTCACCAGAGCATGACGTTTCACATCAGTCCTCAGGGCTTATGAGATTTTCCACAAGAGGAAGGGTGTTAACACCAGCATCCTAACAAGCAGTGACGTGAATAATTGTGCTCCATAGATCTAAATTCCTCTTGTCACTCCAGATGCAGAAGGGCCTTTTAGCATGCTCTTCAAGGAAAAAGAGGAGCCTTCCTTTGCTACCAGTAACCAAAGAAGCCTGTCCATCAGTCCAAAACACCTGCACAGGGTTTCTTCCATGCTCTGGAGATCTCACAGGAATCTAAGGGTGCTTCTGGTAGCAGAAATTACCACAGTGTCTGCCCGGTTATAGAGGCGAGAGGTCAGACTCATCCTGTAAGAGCCTTCAAAACCTCTGCCATCACAGTGTGCTGAAAAGTGCTGAGAAAAACGCCCTAGATGTGTGTGCAACTCGATGTCTTCTGGGAAATGCAGCCTGGGCTGTACCCCTGGGACGACAGCTAACCCTGCTGACTTAACCCTTTGTGCACAGTTTGCATGCCTTTCTATCAAACCACTTAAAATTCCTCCTCACTCCTTTCCCACTGACTTGATCTCAGAGTTAAAAAGAAAGGGTTATTTTCTCCCAAACTTCAGTGGCAAGAGCTTTGTTGCCATCAAACCACTGTGTAAAAGGTCCCTCAAATATCTCCATGTTTGCCTTGGCAAAAGAACTGCAAGGGTCATGGCGCTTCCAGTGGACTTTTTCCAAGCACCAAATTGGAAGCTCAAGATGGGGTGTCCACACTGCAGGGCAAAGGGAAGGACCTGCAGCATTTGGTCACAGTGCAAGTGACATGATCACCCTCAGCCAGACCACAGTCAGAATGCTGCAGAAGCCCTTTTAAAAATCCTCCCAGCTTCATGTCCATGCAAAGAGTGAAAAGGCAGATGGAGTTTGTTTTCCCCAGCGGAGAGTCCATCCACCAAGGTCAAGGCGTTTGCACAAGGTATTCAGACAGCTGGACAGACAGCAACTGGGTTTGCCCTCAGCATTCCTGCTGTGTTCCCTCTCTTCCCCTAGCAAAGCAGGGCAGGGCAGAGGGTTGCACTCCTCCTGCAGATGCACTGGCAGAGCCCTGCCAAGCAGGGGTGTCTGAAACAACCCTTCTGTCTGGACACAAAAGCTTCTGGAGACCAGCTTGGAGCTAGTGGTATTTTAAAATACACCCAACCTGAACTTCTTCTGTGACTTCTTGCTTTGCAGCTAATGTTTGCCAGGCTTTTTTATCTACAACATCCCAACAGCCAGAAGTTCTTCTTATACCCCTCTTAAGTGATTCTCCTGTAATGACAACTCCAGGAGTTGGGGTTTTAAGGAAAAACAGCCAAATCTTAGGAGGCTCTTGACACAGATCCTGACTTTTGGCAGCAGTGCTCCCTCGCCCACAGCTGAGATGCTGACTGCAGCTTGGGAGATGCTAAAGTAACCAACTGCAAACCTATTTATCAAATGACTCCAAACCAAGGGCACAGCAGATGCAAAAGCAGATATAACCCTCCTCAACAGCCCTGCCTGCACAGAGGACAAGCAACTGGAAATGGCTCCACCCAAAGCCACAGAGGGATGGGGGCAGCAGCATAGGAGCAGTTTGTTGATTGTGACACCCTGTTCATGCATCTCAGGCACTTTTAAAATAATATTTTTATATCTCATGCATTTCACACTTGTTTCTGAAGGGATGAAGCTCCTGAGACAGCTTTGTTTGTTCTCATACATTAAAACAAATTAGCCTGGAAGGCAGAGACCTCCTAGACAGCAGGTTCCTAGAGGTTTTGTGAAGACCAGAACTTTGGTAGAGAAGGTTCCCAGTGAGTGTCCAACTTGGGGAGCTGCTGCACCCAGCCCAAGGGGGATCCTCATGGCTCGGTCCATGCCCTGGCCCTGGGACCTGTACACACTCAGCACCCACAGAGCCCAAAATAAAACACAGCACACACTTATGCCACCCATCCTGTGGCAAGCAGAAGAGAACAAACCACAGGTATTACTCACAGAGTAACTTTCTCAAATGTCTCTCTCTTCCATGGGTTTGCCCATACACTGATACCTCTAAAAATGAGCCTTTTTCTCCCCTGGTTTTGAACAGCCAGGCTTTTGACTCCAGTGAGTGGAAATCCTGCATCATTTTACCTTCCTCCAGCTGATCCCTATGCTCACCCTGGCTCTGCATTGCCCCTTCTCCAAGTCTTCATGACCATGAGTGGCCATCACCCTCTCCAGCACTGAGACGAGACAAAAAACAAATTTACAGCAAATAAGAGATGTAACCCAAGGTCCTAAAATCTGTATTGTATACCTCACAGCATTCACATCCTACAAGAGGTCCTCATTTTATACAGGATCTGGTTCCTATCCCCTTTTTCCCCTGTTCTCTCTAGAGCACTTCAGTAAACTGTGTCTGACAGCAGCGTTACTACAGCACAGGCAACAGCTACACTAACAGCTTGGAGGAGCTGAAGTTTACAGAGCTTCCTTTACTCAAGGGAATTGCATTTTTCTAAGATTATATTATTACTTGGGCTGGTCGCTCAGTAATGCAACATCATTTCCCTTTTGGGTGGGAAAACTTTCTCCTTGTCCTCAGATGTGAATGATTTCAGCCCAAAAGGATGAACGCGGACTCTGCATGAACTGTGCCCCTTGCTGAAGCAGCAGGATGTTATATATATAACAGCTGGGCATTAAAAGATATATGGTGATGGGTGCACACACATCAGCTGCATGTATGCAGAAAATGGTGAGAGAGAAGAGCTGCCAGATGTAACAAAACCATTTTCTTCTGAGAGGAACCCACAGACTTCATTCTTTCACCATGCCTGTGCTCGTAGCCCTCTTGCATCTCCTCTGGATGAATATCCCAGCAAATGAATCTCTCATATTTACAGAAACAGCAAATTACAATGCAAATGTTGTAAAAACTGCTCAAAGAAATAAAAATTTGAATTTGTAATCACGTCTGCTGCCACTGAAAATTGGATTCTGCCTTCTGTGTTCAGCCATTCAGGAAAGAGAAAAAACCTATTGTATGACCTACATCTTTAATTGAATGTAAATAACAGGGCCTGTGGTTGGGGTATTCAGGCCTTGTGATGAGCTTGCTCACAAGCTACAGACTATGGATTTTGTATTGAGCATTTTCAAGGGAATATTTTAAAACTGTCAACCTTTGATTTGCTTGGAGCACCTCCTGACATTTTGGCTGGTCAAACTGCCCCAGTGCTGCTTTGCACCGTTTCAACAGCAGAAAGATGCCAGAGCAGGTGCCAGGATCTGGCCCTGCCTCTTTCCAGAGGAGCTCTGGCACGTCTGAATGGATGAGCCCAGGTTTGAGCAGTGCTGTTTCTCTGCCCAGAGATATCCTGACACCCCCAGAGACTGCTCACCCCTCCATACCAGAGAAACTCTCTTGAAACTATGTGAGGAAGGAAAGCCACAGAATCCAGAGGGTTTACACTGGCTATCTACAGTCTGTCCAGCTCCAGATCATTTCTCTTGGGGGCATTTCAGGGGTTGCAGCCCCACCTGGAGCACCCCAGGTGGCTTGACTGGACACAGACAGAGGCAGAACGACAGTATTTCTGTGCTGCAAAGAGTCTGCAGGCTCAGCCACAGCTGAACCTTGCCACTCTGTAGCTATCCTTATTTTGGAAATGGAACACAGCTCCCATTGATGGGGAACCCACAGCCCCAGCCAGGAGGTTCCTCCAGCAGCAGCTCCAGAAGTGCTGTGGATGTTGGTGGTGCCTTAATCTCTACACCACAGCACTGAAACACTATCACTGCACTGGCAGGTTTTATTGGCTTGATTAGCTTGTTAATTGAAATAGCTCTTTTTTCTGTTATGGTTATTTGATTAGCATGGATGAATGCTCCATTAATACCAACACAACCAGACCAATGCTACCAAGTTTCATGTTTTATGTTCTGGATGCACAGGCATGGTCAGCAGCATCCACTCATTTTCTCTACGACCACCAAAACCAGCAGCTTTTCTAACCTGGCATTATAACCCTTCTGCTAAACAAACAAAATCCTCTGCCACCTCTGAGAGATGTGATGATGATGATGGAGCTGTCTCAGCAGCTCCAACAGGCTCCCTGCAGATGAGCAGGATGGGGAGAATGGAGAGCACATACAACAGCTTGATATTTCGGTCAGGGAGGGCTTCTGACTGGCAGCTGAAAAATTGGTATCTGTTAGAGAAGGTGAAGGAAACAAGTTGTCCCAGAAACTTCACACTCCTCTAAACAGATCAGTATCTGCAATTTCTGATACTGAAAAAAGTATTTGCTGAGGAATGCACCCATGCACCAGCAAGGCTGGCACCAGCCCCTGCAAGCGTGGCAGCAACAGCCCATCTCCCTCATCCCCCCAGCCATGAGAAAAGCATAAAGCAAGTTAAATTATCCCTCCAAATGCTGGAGCAGAGCATGCTGCCAACATCTGCTGAATGGGCACAGACTGGCACTGGTGGTTTGGTACAGGGAAATCAGATTTTGTGGAGAGCCCAGTAACGGGCTTCAGCCACGGCAGCTCTCCCCTTCCCACTGCCCTGCTCACATCTCCGTGCACAGCGGTGTCAGTCAATACACATCACTGTGCTCTCCCTGCCAGCCAGGTCACACAATTATCTCTCAGACTGTACTCATTTAGCACTTAGATATCACATAAAGTGCTTCCACAAATTGATGCGAACCCAGTGCACGACCCCTGCTACCTTCCAGGGCTTGAGAGGGGAACAGGCAGGAAAGCTGATCTCCAATCTTTCTCCTTTTCTGAAATGCCTTTTCTTCCTTCTCTTTTCTTTTTTGCTTTAAATTATGTACCCCAAGGGAGCAGAGCTAAATCCATACAACCCCGGGGAGTTCATGTTCACAGCACACCAACCAAATCCACTTAGAGCTCACAGAGGAGCAGCAAAGATGCCCGAGACAGGAAAACCCTGCAGCCTTTTGATAGCGGTGCAGAGGAACGGGAGGCAATCCTTCCTTGTCCCTGCACCACAGGGGGAGGAAGCATCCTTCCTGCACCACCCACAGTCACCTGAAATTGCTTCAAAGCTAGAGAGCAGCATCTTACACCTCTCTGCCTCAGTGTGGCCGCAGGGAGAGCTGGGCTTCTGTCCCCAGGAGCCACAAAATACATACTGCAAAATGTGAGGCAGGTTTGGAGGCAACACCGTACCTTTGTGCAAACAAACATCCTCAGCATCTTCTTCCTTCGCTCCTAACTTTGCTTTGTCAACACAAAGAAAGTTTCAGACAGAAAGTTTAAAATACACATAAATAAATGCAGACTGTTTACCCCTTCTAAGAGTTTTGGAAAGTTTCTCCCAACAGCCAGCCTAAATCTCTGCTGCAACTAAAGCTGGCTCCTTCCCAGGTGCTTTCACACCTCATTTCCAGGGCTCCCACCAGGGAAGCTGCATAGGAAGGTGGCATCTGCCAGGGGAGAGAGGGAGCAGGGACAGAAGGACAGACACAGATGGCAGAAAAGCTTCCCAGGGAAAGCCCAGTGCCAGCAGCTCCATGCTGGGCAGTGTGGCAGGGCACCTGTGTGGGCAGAAGTAGCAGGAAAAGGGACATGGCAGGGAGACCCCAGCCACAGTGATTTTGTCAGGGGCTCGGTGTTACCTCTGATGTCCCTGTGGTGTCACTGGAATTATTCTCATTTCACAGATGGGAAACCTGAAATAATGAGACCTGCAGGAGGACAGAGCTTGTAACCAAACCCTGACCTCAGCCAGGCTGGTGGCAGACAGTGCCCTTCAGCTCACTCAGTGCCCATGTGAAGTAGCTGCCAGAAGAGACTTCATGGAGGGATTTGATAATGCTTTAACTTTACTATCACCAGCTTTCTTGCTTCCTACTTCACCTAATTTCTTTTTCCTGTGTTACTCTCCTTGGGTTCAGACCATATTTTAAACACAGGATGAAGCCATCTGTCCTCATCTCTGCAGCAGACAAGCCCACAGAGGGTCTGGCAGGAGGGTGGCAGATGCAGGCTGAGGCACAAGCCGGCCGGGAAGGCAGTGAGGCTGCAAGGGCAGCCCTGCTCCCCTGCCCCAAGCTTTGTGAGAGACTCAAAAGCCCCATTTCTACACCCACCGCCTCACCATCTGCTCACTAAGCCCCGCCTGAGAAAGGGCTTTTGCCGCCCAGGCTCAGACTGCTGTAAAGGGAGATGTAATCTTCGTTTCCTGGTAGTGCCAGGGTGATGGGTTCACAAGAAACGCTCCCACTTGGAGCAAGTGTTTTCAGAGGTGGGAAATGCCTCCGAGGGGCAGGAGCAGCGGCGACACAAACAGGGATTTCTCAGGAATCCACAACTCAACCTGAGATTCAGGAGATCCCCCAGGCTGCTCCCCTAACAGCAGACAATCCCTTGACTGACAGGCATAGAGCTGCAGCGAACAGCGAGTGAATCGCAGCTGTCAGGACCCAGTGTAATTCATGATGCCGTTTGCTGGGGAGCGAGCTACTGCTGGGCTATTTATCACTCCTCCACGATGCATCCCCTGTTCCTTCTGGCTGGGGCTGACATAATTCACAAGCACCTGTAGCTGTTTGAGCAAAGCCTTCACCGCTGAGCCGGGCAGCCAGGCACTGGTGGCTTGACAAATGGTTTTTCCAGCATGTGGACAGATAGTTCGAGCTTTTCAGACTCTTAACAAAGGAAATGCATTCCTCTACTGACTCTCAGGAGTCATCAAGGTCACAGGAAAAGATGCCAAACCGAAAGCTGAGATGAAATGAAATATTTTTTTCTGTCCACTGAGGAATTTGCACAGCTTTCATCAAATAATAGGTGAGCAGTTTGCTGGCAAGTTGCAGATTTTATCTTCACAAGGTTGGTAGCAGGTAAAATGGCATTATTCTCTCCCAGTTTGGAGGGCAAACCGATACTTGGAGTGGCACAAAGAAGTAGCTGAGCTGGGAACAGACCCAAATCTCCTTCATTTCCATGCAGTATCCTAGCCACAAAGCTGCTCTCACAAGCACTGCTAGTTAGGAGCTTTCTAATCCACTGCAGGCTACATTCCAGCTGATATCCCCAGCTATACACTTGGTCTACTCTGGATACATCCTACAAAGGCACGCCTTGGGTTTGTGAAGAAAACTAAAAAGTTATAAATGTAGTTTTGTCACATTTCCTGAAATTTTACAGCTCCACACAACTAAACTTAACCCCAAGTTCCAAAGCACAATATTCTCTCCACATCAAAAATTAAAAGATAAAATTTGACAGTCCAGCTCAGGCAGGCAATGAATCCTAAAACCCACTTAAAACCTACGCAGGACTAATTTGCTATATTGGATTCCTTATACCACCTGCAGACACCCAGTGCTTTCCAAACTCATTGAGAATTAGTCATCCTTAGAGCTATGTGCCTTCCTTGGTGAGTAAGTCAGTTTACTGAATGACACTTGAAACATCCCTGCTTATTCTGGGAGAAATAAGGTTTCTCCTGTGCTGAAACCAAATTCAGCACAATCTGTAAAGCACGAAACTAGGCATTGCTCGTGATAATAGCACTGTAGATGTGGCATGCAAGGAAAAATGTGACTTTATACATAATCTGACAGTCTGTAGGCAATGGAGACAGAGAGAGGGTATTTATAGAGAGCTGATAGCATCTGTCCCCCTACCTGACAGGGGTCAGTACCTAAGTGAGATGAGAGCTATTCTGGAGATAAGCAGGAGGCAGCCTAGACCCTGAATACCACCCACAGGAGCCCCCAGTTTCTCATTTGGATGGGAAAACATGTGGACAGTACTCCTGGTGCCTCCCAAAACCTTTCTCAAGTTCCTCTGAAGTTTCCACCACTTGTCTTCCAGTCAGTCCACACAGCTACAACGTGTTTACATTTTCCCACCCACCATTCCCATCCCAAGCCTTCACCCACTGAAGCAGCTGCGTGTAGCACGATGAGCTGAGCAAGGTAAAAAAGGGGAATTGTGTGGGGAGTGTTACGCTTAGCCGAATGAGCTCTGGGTGATGTCGGGATGCTCGGCACCCACAGCCGCGATGCTGTGGGGAGTGTGCGGGGTCCCGCTCCACCAGAGACCCGCACGATGGGGACCCCGCGCACTCTCCCCGCACCGCCACCGCTGCCGGGCCGAAATCCCGTCCCTGCCTCGGTCCCCATCCCCATGGCGGGGCACTCACCCGGGCTGCCGCCGTGTCCCGCGGCGGGAGGCGAGGAAGGGCGGCCGAGACGGTTTCGGGACGGAGGAGGAGGAGGGGGAGGTGGAGGAAGACGCCGTGGGGAGGCGAGGGGCAGCGAGCCGGCCGGTGGGACCGGGACCAGCCCCAAGCCCAGCAGCAGCAGCAGGGTGCAGGCTGCCGGCATGGCGCTGGGGGTGGATGGAAGGGGAGGCGGGGGGGGCAGGGGGGTGGTTGTTCACATACCCGGAGCGGGGCAATGAATAACCACGTAAATAGCGATTTTCAATTAATTCCCCGTGCCCCCCCCCACCTCGGGGCGGCGCCTTAAAAGTGCGGGGTGCCCATAGCGGAGGGGGCGAGGGGGGGGCCCGGCCAGCAGCGGCAGCAGCCTGCGGCCAAGTGCCGGCGCCCGAAAGTAAAAGGGCAGGCGGCGGAGGCTCCTCCTCGAGCCTGACATCACCCAGCCGTGGCTCGGCTCGGCTCGGCATGGCCCGACTCCCCACGGCCCCCCCAGCCCGGCCCGGCCCGGCCCCCAGCGGCCGCCCCCTCCCGCCCCTCGCAGCCGTCGGGCCGCCCGCTCCCTCACCCGGCTGGCTGCGGCATCACTAGGAGTGGTGCTAGTAGGAATAATAATAATAACAATAATAATAACAACAATAATACTAATTACGCTTCTTTTTACTTTTAGTTTATTTTTCCTGCTGCGTCTCCCGGGCGAGCGGGACCCCCGTGCCCGCAGCCGTGGCGGAGCTGCCCCGGTTCCGCGGTGAAATGCGGGCACCTCCCGCGGCACCCGGCGGGCACGGCCACCCCCTCCCGCACTGCACAGCCCCCAGCTTAATTCCCGTCGAAATCAAGTCCTTGATAAATAACTTCAGCCCTTTTCTTGGTTATAAAGCTGGCTCCCTTTTAAACGCCAGCAGCAGCGTTTGAGGCTGCAAGTTCTTGCAGTGGTGAATTTCCCAGGCCGGGCTGTACGGGAGGTAAAGGATTTCCCTTCATTGTTCTGAAATTCCCCTTCATAATTTCATTATTCTAGTTCTGGGAGTGAGCACGCCGCAGAGCAGTGGGTTGGGCTTTGCCGGAGCTGCCCGCACCCCGATGCGGCAGGTTTGGGGTCCCCCTGAGCTCCCCCTCTCCAGGGAACACAAACCCGTCCTGGCGAGCCTCTCCCCTCGAGTCGCTCCCGGGCCCTATGCGTTCCCTTCGAGCAGCTTCACAATCAGATTTAATTTCCACAAGCCAAGCAGAACCTGACCTTCCAAAGGGGAGGGTGACTGCTGACAACTCACCACGTCCAGCCGGCTGCAGCTTCGAACACACCCGGGGTCTGCTCCACGGCCCCCCACTGCCTGTTTCGCTCTGCACCAAAAGCAGAAGTCGGTGGCTGATGTACAGACTCTCCTGGCAGCCTCTTTCCACCCAAGAGGTGGCACTGATGAGCCCACACCAGCACGTTAATGGCCTCGGCTTTGCCCCGACAGGACTCGCTCTCCTCTGCTCATGGGCTTTTCTCTCCACGTGCGAATGTTTTTTTCCTGCACCTTCCCACACCATTTCACCGTGAAGCACATTCAGAAATCCTCATTCCGGTACTTGAATAATCATGGATGAAAGCCCTGGGAAAGGCCACCTCTGAGGCAACCCTCTGTCAATCAATCTACTCCCTATAGCTTTTGCCATCTTCTTTTTTCAAATTTACCTAAACCCAAGGAACAAGTCAAGCCATGTCAGTTTGGGACATGAAGGACAGACCAATCACGATTATGCCTTAGCCATGCAAGTAAGAACCCCAGTCCTGGCAAATGGAGTGACCTGAGTGACCCAGAAGCCATGGCAGTCACCACCAAGGTGCCTGATCTACCGAGGACATGTTTAGGCTCCTTCATTCTATGTCCAGGTATTTACACATTCTGTATGGAATAGTTGTGCAAAAAACAGCTTCTGTCTTGGTAAGACAGAGACACCAATACACAAACTAAACTCCTCCTCAGGGGAGGAGCTGTGAAGTATTTTGATGCTTTGGGACATGGCACAGGACAATGCAGCAGCTCAAACACTTAGGGATATCTTTATACATGAAATGTGAGACTCCATGCTACCACTTCCTAAGACAGTAAGTAATGTCTACAATAAATATGGTTCTTTTGAAAGTTTTGTTAGTCCCTGGAAAGAAAGCCTTGCCAACCTGCAAATCTGACACTTTCAACTGTGCAATACAGGGAAGGCAGCAGGGGCACAGAAACCTCTCTGAGGCCAAGGATACAACCTCAGGGCTGCAGGGAGCAAATTTGCCCCAGCATGAAATGGATGCTCTCCTGTCTAGTTGCTTACAAGCCTGAGGGCCCTAATACCAAAACTAGATCTCATATCCTTTTCTCTGTCTTTTCCAAGAGATTTCCCTAACATCTAAACCAGCAGCTCCACGCTCCTACTGCATCCTTCCAAGCTGTAAATCCAACAAGCAGGAAGAATAGTATCAAATGCTTTTCCAAAAAGATCTCAATAAATTCTTCCTACTGTTTCACTCAACAGGCCCACGGAGAGCCATAGCAGACACAGGCAAATGCAAAACAAACACTTCTGCAAGAACAACCCGTGTCATATCGAATGGCTCCGTCTCACCATTCCCCTGTGCTGCCCCCACAGCACAGCCCACCATGCAGTGCCACTAGCTGGGAAAGCAGGGAAGGCTGAATTAACTCCTTCTCAGTGGGGAGGGAAGGGGGTAGCTGATGTCCTCCCAAAAACTGCCATTAAACCTGCCTGACCTGCTTCATTTCTGAACCAAACAGGGCACTTGTGACTGTGGCAGGCGTGACCATGAGGACCGTGTGCCCGAGTGCAGAGCCAACAGCAGGAAATGCTGGCCAAAGGTCCCCCTACTGCCCTTGGATGAGCCACATCCTGGCAGGGCTTAATATAGGTGGGACAGGAGTGCCACTGCAGCCTCTGAAGCCCATGGCAGTGGTGAGGCTGCTGCCTTCACCAGCCCCAGCAAAGGCCCCACAGGTGTGAACCCCTGGCCTAAACCAGTACCCACCATCAGAAAATAACCTCTCTGCTCTCTCCACCATGGTTCCACGAGCAGCACATTATTTACAAACACCTGGAAAGGAAAGGAAAAGGAAACACCGATATTCAGGCAGTTTCAGACTTCCCAAATGCATTCTCTTCCCCCACAGGTGTCTGATTTGTCAAGGTTTAGTGCCTGTAAATTTAAAACTACCGTGTTTTCCTGCCAACTTACTTTTTATTCCTACCTTCAGGGTTTTCCTAAGGAATATCGCTGCATTGAAGGAGTCAATTTGTGACTGATGTTTTTGAGCACCAGTTGCAACAGCCACATGAAAACAACAGAGAAAAAAAAAACCCTCACTTTGTTGGTTTTATTAAGAAAATGCTGTTTTACAGAGGGTAGTGTGGAAGGGATACCAACCCTGCCACCCATGTGATGGGTCTGACACCCTCCTTGGGGGCTGGGAAAGAATCTTCAGTGCTGGGAGAAGGAAGTGCAGCAGGATGAAGGTGTAGAGCATGAGCACTCAGTGAAGGCTACCAGCACTTGGCTTTTCCCCATGTGGGGCTGGAGTTGTTTATCCCCATAGCACAACCATGTGCTCCACTGCCATATCCTGCTGATGCTGGTTCCAGGGCAGCTCCAGGCCAAGGGCTGCTCCCCTCCCTCCCCCTCCTTGGAAGCACCAACTAATAGGAGATTTAAATGCATGAAATCATGTCTGAGGAGCCAGATGGGCCAGGCAAAGCCTGATGTCGAGTAATGCCACAGCATCCTTCTGGAAGAGGCTGTGACCTCAAACGCCTCTCCAAATTATGTACAAAACACATTTAGCACTTCAATCTGATAGCAAGCGGCACATTCCACACACAGAAAAGGAGTTAAAAACAAACAAACAAACAACCTCATCAACACAGGAAGCCTCTAACAAAGCTAAATATAAAACATGATGGATATTGATTAATTGAAACCTGCCCATCACCTTGTTTTGAGGGAGGAAAAGCACAGTGTGTTTTTATTTCACCTTGATTTCCATTTTCCAGATTGAGGGGCTAGAGACATGTGACAAAATTTCCTGAGTTCTGCATTGTTTTGGTCTGAAATCACTAAAAACCACAAGAGCCTATGCAGAAGAATCATCTCTGTAGCACTTTGTGAGGATTACAGTGACCAGTCCCTTCTCTCAGGTTCCATAGGAGCCTTTCACGGCACAGCCAATGTCATGAAACTCCTGCAGCTCCCTTGAAACTCATCCCAGATATGTCAAAAACTTGGACCAGGCTCATAAACCTCAGTCAAGTTTTAAGCTGATGATGAATTAAGGTACAAAGTGAGTATTTTCTCCTCCTGGAATTTGTTATTAAAAGCCCTGAGTTTCCAAAGTGGACAAACAGTTCCTGAGTAATTAATTACCTTTGCATCTCCTCTTGATGCCGCAAGCCATCCATTAATGGATACCAATCATCCAAAAGGCACTTAATAAGTGACCATTTTTCTTGACATCTTGGGGGTGGTGGTATTTTATTGATTTATTTTAACAAGAACTGCTTGCCTCGTACCTCCACTGGAAGCAGCTTATTCCAGAGATTTGACATTTGGAGGTCAGGATGGATACGGGTCTTGTGACCTCTTGTCATCCCTCACAGAAAAATGCACAACTTGAAATGATGTCGCATTTTGAATCCTGTCACTGGAAAAAAAGAAAATCCCTAGTTTTCTGGGGGGGAAAAAATACATCAGCTATCCAAATCTAGCTGGGAAGAAGCACTTCTAAATTTCTTATTTATTTCTTTTAGGACCTTTTGAAGCCAGCTCTGGTTTGGAGCACACCCAGACATTCTGGAGCTGAGCTAAGTGCTTCAGAGCGGTGCCCTTAAATCTGGAAAGAAGCCCCCAGTGACATCTAGGAGGGACAGTTGGATCCAATAAAGTTACAGGTGTACTCCTCTATCACTAAGTTTCTGGGAGTACCCACAGCTCTGTTTGTTCTTGCACAAGGAGGGCAAATCCCAGGTATTGTGGGATATGAGCATGAAAATCATGTGAGAAATGCCACGAAGAGCAGAAGAGAGAGAGGAAAGGAGCCTCTCCTGTGCCGTACTGGCTTTAAAGTGATTTATTTTTAGCCTGCAATTTGCTGCTAGAGCCTCTCATCCGTAGCTTTTAAGGCTGTTACTGCTGAGGTCTCACCTTGTCTTAGGTTTAAGGGATGCTGTGCCAAATCTGGGTTGCAGCAAGACACCACTGCAGAACATAACAAGTGCATTATATTCCACTTTCATACAGAGCTAACAAATTTATAGGTTGTCTATAAAATCTTCTCTCTTTTATCCCTGTACTTACCTTCTCTAAAATTCACCAGACAAGGGCAATAATTCAAATAACCTCCATTTCCCACTTAACCTAAATATTAATCCTAGGCTGGCTCCTGTGCTTCAGCAAATCTCTTCTGACCTTGCAGGTGTAGGTATGATGATGTTTAAGAAACTCTGCCTGTTGGAATCTAAATCAGAGGTACATGGGTGAGAGCAGACCACCTCACAAGGTACAGAGAGCCCCCTGTGCCTTAATTCAGCCATGCACATAAGCATCATTTCATATTCTGTCACCCTTCTTTGCTGCTTCAACGCTGTGGTCACAAACATCTGCTGTGAAGAAGTGGCCATGGCAGGTGTGTGGTGTTTGGCCACCATACACAGCAATAACCACGCAAGGAAACTCAAAGCTGGTCAAGAGAAACCAAGAGGAGGGAAAAAAAGGACAAGTTTGAGCTAAGATATGGATTTAATGAGCTAGATTCTCCCTGTGCAGATTCCTAATGGGACACAGATCCAGGTGGATGATAATTTATACCAACTGAGAAACTGCCTCTTAATGCCAATATCACAACAAAACCTTGCTTTTCTTCTGCCCATTCTTAGTCCTGACTATTTGTGCTGGAAGTTTTTTGAGGCAGAAAATTCCAGTTTCTGGACCCACTTAGTGCTAAGGGATCATAAATGCAGCATGAGCTTCCAGGCAGTACTGCAAGGCAAGTAATAAAATATTTATCCTCAACTGCCTTCTCTACTTGTATTCTCTGCAAAGGAAACCATCAAAAGCAGAGCCAGCAATTTACAACTGAAGTCTTCAAAAGACCATGTGCCATATCCACATCTCTCTCAAAAACAAATGCTTTCACACCTTGACCCATAGCAGAATATTTTCATTTCTTGCATAATAATAACAAAAATAATAATTATGATAATGATGATAATGATGATAATGATGATAATGATAATGATAACAGTGATGATGATGATGATGATAATAATAATAATAATACCTCATTTCAAAACAAAAGGAAAATCATTATAGATTATAAAAAAGCTCACATGGCTTAAAAAAAACAGTAAGGCCTTTCCATAATTACAGTAGTCAAGTTGAAACCTTGATATACAACAAGGCATCTGATGCTCAGAGCAGAGTCCCAAACTCACCTTCAGGGAACCTGCTGCTTCATGAAAGCCCCAGCATGTGGAGGCACAGCTTGGCTCTCACGGGAGGAAAGCAGCACATTACCACTCACAGGAGCAATCCCCACCCACATTTCTTTCCTTCAGCCACTAAATGTGAAGATGATAAATTCCTGCCCACCTAATTTCACCCATTTTCTTTAGAGTGCTACCAAAGACACAACCATTTTTGACGTGACACCATGATCTTTAGCTGTACAACTGCTTGTTTTCTGTCTTCCTGTGGGAAAGGTTTCCTTGATGTGCCAAGCCCTGCATTCCTGTAGTGTCTGTACCCATGGGGTCTCCAATGCTCCCCAGACTGCAGACTCGTGGTGCTAAAACAAGGCTTCCTGCCACTCAGCATTAACTACACCAGAGCTAATGCTGCAGGGATGGTCAGCACATCCCTTTCCAAGCATTGCCCAGGAAGGTTGTTGTACTCTTAGCTTGTAATGGAGCAAGGAAATCAGCCTTGTGCAATGCATTTCTCCCTGCAGCTACAAGGGAAGGACCAGGTGCCTGTGCTTACCAGGTGATGGAAGGAGCTGCTTCCTGCTGTGGTGGTGGAGGCGTCAGTGAAGAAGGTGGTAGAGTTTCACCAGCAGCAGCACGTGGAGCCCAAAGACCAGAAACCTCTGGAGCAGTGTGCTCTGCAGAGGATTTCCTCCACTGCCAGGTCTCAAGAGCAGCAGTGGCCATCCAGTGCTGATGCTAGACCAAGGGGGAACCAAGGGCCCATCACATCCCAGTTTTGGGGACAAGCAGGGGCCACGGTGTTGAAGAGGCTATCACTCTCCACCAAAGCATCTGGTTTCAACCAGTGCAACTCCTCAGCAAGTGAGATACACAGCCAAGGACCTTCCCCACCCTCCCTCTCTCGATCTGCTAATTCATGTCTTATTTTAAGATGGGAAGTAAATTGTTTAGTAGCCAACAAAGGAGCTACCTAGGAATTTCTGCCTATTAGCCTCTTCATGCCATGCTCAGCAGTTTTCTTTTGTTCAAGATACAGAGAAATGCAGGGCTGAGCAATCCTTGACTCGGGAGGAAAGGGACCATGCATGTGACCCAACTTTGTGAAATACAAGATTTTACAGTAATGGCATGATGGCTGGGTATGAAACTGTAACACAGCACCAAGAAGCTTGCCAGCAGTGGGGCAGCACCAAGGAATGTTTGAAGTTTGCACAACAGGGGTATTTGCCAAGGTTAAGGATGCTACAAGCACAGGGAGGGCTCTCTGGAGCCACTGGCCCCAGGGAAGCTGGGGAAGCTTCAACAGGGACCCAAAATCCACACAGCAGATTCAGATTCTTTGGAAACCAGAAGCAAGAGGCAGGCAGGAAGGAATCCTGGAAAGGTGTGTCCAACACTGAATGACTGATTTGAGGTGGCTTTGAGCTGGTCACACAAACACAACTTCCCTCTTGCCTCTATTGAGATAATTAAGGTTAAAAGCACTTAGTCAAAGACCTGCAACCTTGAAAAGTGAATACTCTTTCTGCAGTGTGCCAAGGTGGCTCTTTTCTCCAGGTCAGCAGAAAGCCTCCTGTGCCTTCCTCTGTGAGAAAACTGAAAGAGCCAAACTGCAGCTGGCCAGACCATGGGATGGGACCCACCCCACCCAGTAACACCAGGGCACTTAGCACTGGCAAGTGGAATGGTGCTCAAAGCCATTGAGCATGCCCACAGAAAGGATGGAGAGGAGTTCCTGGTGTCTCAGGCTTTTATTGCACAGAAGGAGAAATAAATAATCCAAAGGCTGAAATTATCAGAGATTAAACAAAGTGAAAGGCAGTGATTTCCCCCTCCTCATAATGTCAGAAAGGATGTGTGGTGCTGGGGCTAAACTTATTTTGCTAAAGCAACTCTGAACCATCTGTCCCTTCAGCCAGGAAATGCTCTAAGTGTGCCCAGCTATTTTGTCAGGTCTCAGTTCTCACATCAGAAAGGATGTGGGATATAACTATGAACAGCTTCTAAGACATAATTTCACAGTTTTACAGAAGAGGTCATTATCCCGCATTATCGCATTTAAATGTGCGATTTCAGTTGTGAATATACTTCATAATCTTCTCATACTTGCCACTGATTCTGCCCTATTGTCTAATGTCTTAAAATACTTTCTAAGACCTTGGCAATTGAAATGCTGAGGTAGAAAATTACTGTATTAGAAGCAGGGAAATTCATGCCTGGAGGAGAAGTGAATTGACCTGGAAGGTCGCATCCACCCGTGGCACAGCTGGGATTGGGGCACCAGCTCCTGCTGTCAGCGTCACTGCTCCCAGGCAGAGTGTCCCCAGTCACCCAGAGGACATCTGAAATGGGGTGTTTCAAGCTTTTAGAGCAGCAGCAGTTTTTAGACCTCAATAGGGCTTATAATTGAATTCTTTAAAAAGGTTATACTGTCTTCAGTAACTCATCACTTCCCTGGACTGGCCCTTTCATTTCCATTTCTTCCCCTCAGTTTGGGTAAGGTTTGAAGCCCATCAATGTTGTAGTTGGCATAAACAAACAAGCCTCAAATACATCAATAGTTATTCACATCATTTGTGCGTATATTCAAGTATTTCAAAAGGCACCCATGGCAGCCATTAGCACTTCTAAATGCTTTTTGAAGTAATGGATTGATTTTTTGTGTGTGTGTGTGTCCTTCACTGGAACTGGCTCCCAAATTCCTCTCTGCTGATGAGGGAGGACTGGTGGTAGCGGTCCCGTGAGGCGAAGTCTGCGTTCTCCTCGGTGAGCTGCCTGGTCTCCATGCCAACTGTGGCAAAGGACGGTGTCACCACGATCTGCTCCTTGGGAGCTGGCCTTCTCCTGCAAACAGAGAAGCAGAGGTGCCTGCATCACCCCTTGTTTGTTATCCATTACCAGCCGTGCTCTCAGCTGTGCAGACAAGGCAGGGTGATTCCAGAGGAGGCTCAATCCTTCTCGGTGCCCTTTGGAGGCACAGAGCTGACCTGAAAGCATTTATATTAGGAGACACACAAAAATGCACTCCCTTTCCCCAAATAAGCACTGCAAATATATCTTTTCATAACAAATGGGTTTCCTCTTTGGATATTGGCTATGTCAACACTTTCCACGCTGAGCAAGAGAAGAAGGAATAGAAAAACCATTTCTAATGAAAAATATCCCATTTATGGTTTCCTAAGCAATAGAAAAAATACAATCATTTTTGCAACATTTAAATAAAACAGGGTATTTTCCTACAATCTCTTCATCCCAGAAGCTGATTTTAAGAAAACTTTGTTGGCATTTTTAAATCAAAACTGTAAGACAAATATAGCACTAAGACCTCATCAAGCACCTAAGAGCCTTAAAGGTGTCAAGAGCCCTGGGCTGCCTCCAACTCCCTTGCAGCCTAATGGGATTTATTCTTTTTCACCAATTCATTAAAATATCTTGACTGGATTTCAGGAAAACAGGTCTTAGAAAAAACCTCTAAATTACTTCAATGCAATTTCTTGCAGCACAACGTAGATGGCCTTCAAGATTACCCACCCAACTACCAAGCAGAGCCCAAGGTGTTTGTGGCAGTAAGAGCAGGAGCCCTGGCACTAGGATAAGATGGCCAAGCTGGCTGGCTGAACCACAGATTGCACTCTTTGAGGGGAAAAAATCAGGATAATTTTCTACCTTGGGCATTCACCAGATCTCCCCTCAGCCTTCCCTGGCAGGGTCTTTGCTTATTGATTGCACTGACCAAAGAACCCTGTTCCCAGTCTCAACTCCTCACCCTTGGCTTGGGCTCATGTCACCAGATTTTGTGCAAGGGGACAGGGAACACTCCCATGCTCCGAATGATGTAAGCAGAAAACATACATGGTGGTGCTACCCACTCCCTCTGCCCCTTGGGCTGCGCTATGATCTGAGAAGTGCTTGTTAGACTCTTGACAAACCACCTAGGCTCAACTCCTCCTGAGCTTACCAGAAACACTGTCTGCTCCAGGGAGCTAATGCTAACAGCTCCTGGTTTTCAATTAATATTCTTGGAAATTTATTTTTCTTGCATGAGTAACAGCCCACATGGAACAACAATTTTGTTACAGAACATTCAAAGAAAGTTACTGACAAAAGTGTGGCCAAGATGGAGAATGACTATGACCAAAGCCAACTCTCTTGCTACACTGTAAGCAGCAGGCCACAGTGAGACCCTTTGAGCTTTCCTGGCCACTGTGGGCTGAGACCAGCACCTCCCTCTGAGTGGGGTCTCTCAGAGCAGAGAACTCTCAAGTTTGCTGTACTTGGAGGATCATCCTAAACACCCATAAAACATCCATAAACATAAAACATCCATAAACACCAATGACAGAACCTGGACTGATTCCCCCCCCCTCCTCAAGGTTCAACCCTTTACCTGTTGAGAAGATGCAAAGGCATCATCATCCCATAAGAATCTTTTGTTAAATGGTACAAATTAAGTGCAGTTATGTCTAAGACCTATAATGGGGACTTCAGAGAGATCCCTCAACCCTGGCTTCTCTCCCCAGCCACCTCTGCTACCAAAAGCATGTGGCCATGTTAAAGGAGCTGTGGACAGAGACAGGACTGGCAAGACAGACCAATGTGCTTAATTTCCTGGACTTTCATTTATTTTGAAGGAGACAGCAAATTGGCACATACAATGCATGGCAGCTCATGTTGCACACTCCTTGCTATGGCCTTCACTCACCCCAACGAAAAACAAACCCTACAGACTCAGAAACTTAGAGCCCACTGCTCAGAGGCAGAGGTGCTCATAAACTGCTATAGAAACGCAACATGATGGAATTAATAATTAATAGCATCAAATAAGTTCAACAAAATTAGTTAATAACCAACCAGAAAAACCCCTCAAGGTCTTCTGGGAATCAAAACCCCAGACAATGCTACTGCAGTCCCATGCAAACTCAATACTGAATGGTTCCTTTGCCAAAGACCTTGTTTATCATATTTGCCCTGAAGTTATTACAGCTTCCCTGCCCCAGATTTCCTCTGTGAAACCTGAACACAGCTGCCATGTGTGCCTGTTCCAGCACTACCAGAAGAATTTGCTTTCGGTGAATGATGGGTAGAAGAGAAGGAGTCTCCAATTTCTCATTTTCAGATTTCCCTGTTCAACCTGAGCCATAAATTTTGAGCACAGACCTTTGGGATAAGATAAAGCTGCAGGCACCAAGATATGGTTATCAGCTGACATTCCTACACACAAAGCAGAGGAGACTCCTGCTTCCCCACATCCACAGCCAGCCATATGCCAGGTTAATGAGAGAAAACTGCTCTTTTTACCATTCAGCAAGAATAACCCTGACTATGCAAGAAGGGGCAGAAAGACTGCTTAAGGTAATAAGCAAGTCAATTCTTCCAGCCTTCTCTATGCTCATTAGTGGGTCACGGGAGCAATGAGCAGTGTGCTGGTCATTGCCAAGTGACTGGTACCAACCTGCATGAAGTGATCAAAACCGACTTAATCCAGCCAAAGAAACTGAAATTTGCTGCTGCTCCTATGGAGAAAAGGCACAAGAAGTCAGTATGCTGCTAATTCTCTCATAATAGCATTACACCACTGAATTTTTGCATAAAATCTCAAACCAGCACGCTTGTTATTAGCCTGCAGTACCCAAAGATTTTGTGATAGTGAGAACATTCCTGCAGTCTTTCTACATGCTGTGGCTTTTAAACTACTGTCCAGATATGAACCCAAATTTCCCATGGAGAACAAACAGCTTGTTAAACCCCATTAAAACATGAGCAAAGCACAGACACCCACAACAGTACCTTTCACTCCCTGGACTGCAAAAAAAACACTTCCACCACAGGGGTGGGGAGACAGGAGGAACCATTCTGCCAACCTCAGCCAGGGTGGCTGTGGTCTCACCATTCATTCCCTCTTGTCTGACCCTACGGAGAGCTGGCTCAGCTTATTACACCAGCACTGATTTATTTTCTGATTTCTCAGGAGAGTTAGTTTCCTGCACTGGGTCCTTGCAGGGGCAAGGAAGTGCCAGAGCTGGAAGCAAAAGCAGCAGGAGAAGTTTATGGTGAGGGACAGGGAGAACCAAGCCCTGTCAGCACCTGCTGGATTTAGCTTGGGCTGCTGGAGAAGAAGAGAGAGAAGGCACATGTCAACCACGGGACATTTCTCCTCCCAAGGTCTGGCTCCTAATCCAGAGCATCTCTCAGGCCAGTGTCTCCCAACCTTTCTAGACAGAAGGGCTGTCTGGTCCTTTGAAGAACAAACTCACAGATCATCAGGAGCCTTGTGACTGCAAACTGACATTCCCTCACAGAAAAGTAAAAATCAGGCTGAATTTTGAGCGTTCACTTCTAACATTTTCAATGGCATGCATTGTTTTACTGTATGCATGAGAATGCACGTGCAAAAGAAACCAAGAAAACAATGTCTAATCATGCTGCTGTTTCTCAGATCAGCTTCCAAAACCCTCTGCACACTGACACAGAAATTCTTATCAAAGTCATTTTTGGTAAATATTTCAAAAGCAGATTACAGAGATATAATACAGTGAGTACACAAAGGCAAAAAAAGACTCCAACACCTGAAAACATTTTTTATGTTTTGTTTAATATATAGGGGCCATAAACAACTTTGTTAAAACTTATATATATTTCAAAACATACAAATTAGCAACTACTATCCACATTCTCAGCTCTTTTCAACTATCCCCTACAGATACATAGAAAAGAAGTCGCTCAGGAGTAGAAAAAGAACAACTGAGCAATGTTTGAAAGGTGGTGATTCATTTTTGGTTTCTCATCATTGGCATTTCTGAAATCTAGCACGTACTTACCTACTGTCTAATAATCTTACACCTAAATAAACCCAGGTAGCTATTTCTGCAAATATATTGCAAATGAACTCAGGCTCTTGATTTTTCTCATCCTGGACAAAAACTCTGCACATCCAGGCATGCACTCAGCTATGCACCTCACACACCTGTGGATGGATGGATGGATGGATGGATGGATGGATGGATGGATGGATGGATGGATGGATGGATGGATGGATGGATGGATGGGTGGATGGGTGGATGGATGG